>NW_027121178.1:0-27027 GCF_030686945.1 Centruroides vittatus
ACAGAGACTTTAGTTTCTATTTCTATAGAGCAGATGGTTTGTTCATTTCGGTTCATTAATTTTTAGGTATTCAAAATATCAAATATTCGATACCGGGCATACTTATACATTAGTTTACGTTTAGCCTATATTATTAGACAAATGTTTTCCACGGTATTAACTATAATAACGCAAAAAAAATTTTCAGTTATTTTAACGTACAAATCAAATGACATTATTTTCATACAAAAGTAGGAATATATACCATGAATTTTGAAACCCTTCACTTGCTGGAATCAGTGTACATAACCGTGGAATTGGCACTGTGGTAACAAGATAAAAACCGCCTTGCGCATACATAATTTTATATTCTACAGAAAGAAAAATATTATGTCGATCAGTTTTTAACGTAAATAAAAATATTTATTAAATTTTATTACTATAGTTTATAAAAAAAATCTTCGAAATAAATCGAAATTCTGTTCAATACTTTGAATATAAAGTAAACTTCGCTGGCAATTTTTATTTAGACTCAAGACAAGTTTCTAGTTAGAAAAGAAGTATTTTTCTTCAATTTGTTCTAAAATAAAGCATTCCCTTAGCTTGTTATATTATTTTAATTATAAACAATACAATTTTCTAAAAGATATTTACGATTATTTTATTATGTTAAAAAAATAAACCTTAAGCGCCCGCCATATTTTAGTGCAATAAAGTAAGACAATGGTTACTACTCTATTAATGTTATTAAATTTAATATTAATATTCTTATTACCTTTTATCAAAAGTACATTTTAAATATAGAATTTGTAATTTGTTATAACTAAATACTTGCTTTTAATTAAGTTATAAGTTACTTATAATAATAAATGCATTCAAACATACCTGAGTACTTCGTTGCAAGGAACTCTCTTGAGAAAAACGAGAAATAATCCTACTGAAGTGTCAGCCTATTTTAAATACTATCGCTGAAGTCACGTGAACTTGACTCATTGTACCTACTCAATCAACATTTTTGTGACTAATGTTGATTCGTTGCTTAGTTAAGCCTTTCAAAGAATCGACCGTTAACACACGGGCTTACACTTATTTAAAAATAATTGAATTTGGACATTAACTGCTCGATTGCCTTCTGTTCTATTAAAGAATTTGTGTTAATAACAGAGAGACAATATAATGTTGCATATTTTCAATTTTCCAAAGTTATCCGTCATTACTTAGATTGTTTATTCTTTAAAAATTTTAAAATAACGAAGTATTCATCAAATATTTATGATTTTTATTTTTATGCCTATTTACATCAGAAAACATTATTACTTGATTGATGTATTTGATTTTTGAATTTGTATAAAACTTAAATATTTAACTTAATTATTTCCTCTTATAAAAGAAATTAAAAAAATAAATTAGAGAGGGACTTATACATGTCGAGTTCGTGGGTATAATAATGCCTGAATTATTCTAGAAATACATAGTTTTAAATTTCGTAATTTTAATTTTGTACGTAACAAAATATTGTTCATTTAATATATTTGATCAGCCAAAATTTTTATTCGCTTTGTGAAAGCCATAAATGTTACTAGACATATTAATGATTCCATCTTAATTTTATTATTTATGTAACATATAATCGTCATTGTTATATTATTTCATACTTTTAGATATTTCACTGTTTCGAGTGAGATATTCAACTACAAATAAGACATGGACAATTCACTCATAGTACTAAATATTACGTGTTGCTTCTTTATTCTTGAATTTTCATGTTTATTGCACGTTTTGAATTGAGCAGCTTTAGCCTGTATGACTATATTAACCATTCGTTCCAAAGAATTAGGCTATACCAACTAGCCAATATGCAACACCCTTTTCTTTCCTTTTTTATACATAAATTAAAAAATTGCATAAAGTTTTGCTTTATGAAATAAAATTATAAAAGTATCGAAAAAACAACATAAGACATTTTTTCAGGAACAATATTCTTTTAAGATGTGTTAAAAAAAAGCTATTTGTGTAGGCTTCGAATAATAAAAACAATACTTAAGTTGTTTTTTACTATGATCTTTTGATACCTGTTTAAGTCATGATGAATCAGGAGATTTAAGCTAACTTTCCAAATTTATTTTTCAGACGTAAATGAAAGGCCAAGTTTGCTTAAATTCTGATATTCAAACAGAATATCTGCTTTCACCTACACACTATTAAGGATATTATTTTCGAAAAATATGGATTTATCTAAAATTCCTTTGCGAAAATGTAATTTAAGTATTGTAGCAAACGAACGAACTATAAGCCTCTCGCAAAAATAATTAATAAATTAATATAAAATCGATTTAATAAAAAGCAGAAATGTAATACCGTGTTATATACTATAGATGTTGATTATCAGTCGTATAACTTATGCCGAATAATCGATAAAATATTGGATTCAGTTATTGCAATTTAGGCATAATACTATAAATTAGTTGGATTCGAATTGCTTGTAGTTGATTTTAACCAAATTTCGGTAATCTATCTTTCAATAACCGATGCATTCGTATACGCAAATTGTTATTTTCTTTATCCATTTGTTACTGTAAATCACACGATGACAGAGAAAGATGACTTGCGTAATTAGCTAGCTTAAGGCTATTATTGTCTACATACTTTCTTTTGAACATATCAAGACTTGTATGTATAAAAGTATTTTGTTTTTCACAAATAAAAGAAGTGTGAAGAGAACGTACTGTATGTTAAGTTTATATGAAATATCACAATAAATTATTTTTGTACAAGCATTATTTGATATCAAACATTAATATGCATTTCGATTTTCAAACCATTTAAGTGGAAAAATGTTAAATTTTTCGTTTTAGACAAACACAAAAAAACAGATAATTCTTATTGATCTTCAACTTTTACTTTATAACTAATTAATGGTCTAAATAATTTAAGCGCGGAAACAAAGTAGATTGATAGTTATATTTATACAAAATAAACGTTAAATACAATCGAACATTACTTCTATGGATACTATGGATACTTCTATGGAAATTATTGAAATTAGGAAGGATTTCCGAAAATTAGAAAATTTAGTTATTTGTCTTATATTGATATATCTCCAACTACTTTGCATTAATTCTTCAATAAACAAAAACACAATCGATTAATTTAGCCCCACTTGATAATGTGTTAAAGGTTAATCCTTCGAAAGGCTTGACTAAAGCGTGAATCGACATGACTCAGAACTGGCTGCCTTGTTAGAACAATAATTTGAATCACATGACATTAGTGATCTCATTTTGGTCGGACCAATATTAAGAATTCATAGTCCTTTTTCCCCTATTTCCTTCAATATTTTAATTTTGTTTTTATATTGGTCACGTAGATCTTGTTTATAAATAGGACTTATTATACTGGTGTAGTTTCTAACTAGCAAAGAGAGGAAGTCTTTAATTATTACGCCTTTGTGTCTTTTCTATCTTAATTTAAATTTAATTTGTATACTAGTACTTTTTATATATTAACAGGACTTATTATACTGGAAAATATGGATGCAGATATTTAGTTTTACAGATCAAAATAATGTTCTTTATTTAGTTCACCTAGGTAAACTAAATAAAGAACATTATTTTTGATTTGTAAGACTAAATATCTGCATCCATATTTTCCAGTATAATAAGTCCTGTTAATATATAAAAGATACTAGTATATAAATTAAATTTAAATTAAGAGGAAGTCTTTCTTTGCTAGGTTTATTTAGACAATATAAAAACAAAATTAAGAATTCTTTTTACCTGTTACAACTGCGTTTATCAACGAAGTATTTGCATTGCTCTAATGCAAATTCTGTATTTTGAAAGTATCAACCACTTGCCCATCGAAAACAAAAAAAAAAACGAAGTCATTCTTTGGTAAACTTTGAAATCGTGTGTGGCACCATCTGTTTTAAAATAAAATCTCATATTATTATTTATTATAAATGACAAAAAGCTTAATTCTGAGTGTAGGGATGAGTTTTATTTTAAAAAAAATTGTAAATGCTAATAATCAGTAAAAATCTTCGTTAAGTTCGATTCCATTCCAGATCTTGAAAGTGATCCCTGTGCTCCTGATCTTTAGCTGCCAAAATTTAATATCAATCCCCAATAGAGAAACCTCCTTGCAAATTTCAAAAATTTTTTACAGATGGCACAAGAGTTATTTAGCCTCGAAGTGAGTGAAAAATCTCGTGCCTCCCTCTCACACAAACATCCATAGTCCATACATACAGAAAGAAAACCCAATTTTTTCATTTCTCGATGTTTTATTGGCCCGAGTCGAAAGGTGTAAAAATTTTGGGGAATTTAAATTAAACTAGTTAAGTAACGCTGTATCAGCGTGTAGTCTGAACGAAGCTACTTTCTAGATCAGTGGTTCTTAATCTTTTTCTACTCGCGGCTAACTAAATATTTCATACTTTTTTGTGATCCCCATTTTTTCAATAATAATTTATATTTGTTTAATTATCTATAATAAATTGATTTTTTTTATTATTACTTTATTTTTTATATAATAAATGTAAATCATAACTTTATTATTTCATTATCTATTTAAATAACATTCAAACTTCACAATTAAACACGAAAACTCATTAATTTTTATCAAAAAATAAGAAACATGTCGATAAATCGATCCAAAGTCGATGCTAAAACTAAACTAAAACACCCACAACTTGTGGTAAAGATTTTGCATATCTTTTGCAAAAATATTTAAATTTTTAAAGTCTACTACTAAGCCTACTATTTTTCCTAATTATTTTTAAAATTCCAAGCATTAATAGTTTCTTAAACTGCTTTGGAATAAAAGAAGTAAATACTGAGGTGTAAGTAGCATATTTGCATTTATTTCTTCTGTACTAACAAAGTTGTATGTAGGAAGAAATAAGAAATAAATAAATAGGAAAACTTTATCTTCCTTATTTCATTTTTAAATACGATATTCAGTTATACATAAATTTTCTTTTTATTATATTCTGAAGGAAATTTTGCATAATTTGGCGGCCCCCGGCAAACTTCTTATGGACCCCAGGGGACCGCGGCCCCCTGTTAAGACTGTTCTAGATTATGAGGGAATAAAGAAACAAAGAATCATTCGTTCTCAACAATATATTTGATTTCTAATGGATCATTTAAAGGTACATATATAAGGTCAGAATAAGCCATTAATTAATTGCTATGCCAACGTCTCATGAAATTCTATCACTATGGTCCTTGGACTTACAGATTGACTCGTAGCGATTTTTATTGTAACTCTTTAAAAATACTGAGTCAGTTATTTTTTTCACTCGACTCAATGTAACATAGGTAAGACCGATAGCTGTCTCTTTTTTCCCTATATCTATTTTGATTTTTGGAAGAGTTAATCCCTGTGATTTATGTATAGTCATCGAGTATGCTAAGGTAAGGGGAAACTGTCTACGAGATCGCAATATACTGCCATAACACGCTCTTCGAACGATGGCAGTATATTGCGATCTTGGAAACAGATTACCATAGATGAAAGGTCCCCGATAGCTATCGAATTCCACTAAAATAAACAGAGGAAGAGCTGGAGGGCGAGCATTAGGAGCATATATAATGTAGCGTGTAGTTCCTAGTGAACCATTGACGAGACTTTCTTGCACCCATAAGTTGACTCTCAGCATGATTCTGGCATTAACTGACAGATTCAAATACTTGGGGAGACCAAGAGCTGAGTCATCTTTGGACGAAGGCGGGCAATATCTGGAGTGTTTTCAGATGCTATATAACCAAGAGGGCATCCAGTTGACTGCAAGTAGTTTTCGTTGCTTGGTTTAACTTGCTCGTTTGTTGGATATAGCTCTACTGCCGTTTGGAACTGATCAAGTTCATCTCTGGATAAATAGGCTCGATTTCTTGTCGTCAGAATGTTCAGATCTGTATCAGAGAAATCACCCGAAGCTAGATGTTGTAAGATATCTGTGAAGGAACTATCTGCGCTATTTTGTCTATGAGAATTACTAAGTTCAATGAAGTTCTCAAAAGAATCAAATGCGAATGTTGGACATTACATTGTAAAAAACACTCGAGTAGAGAGGAGTATCTTTAATAGGAGGAAGCTGATGAAAATCACCAATCGGCTCATCTTTCTCGGGGTTTATCTCCCTCAGTCTTCTCTCGATCATGTAAAGCATTCTTGCACCAACCATTGACATTTCATCGATGATGACGAATTTGAGCGACTTCATCTCAATCTGGAATTTCTGCGCAGCTTCTTCATTTAGAGATCGAAATTTCGTACTAACGATAGGAAGACGAAGGAGAGAATGGATCGTAAAGCCATCAATATTGATCGCTGCTGCTCCACGTTTTAAAAAGAAAACTTTTTAAACTTATTATTCTATAAAGATTCTTTATATTTGTTGTTGTGTATCTAGTTAGCAATAACATTTACCTTTCAAAATTATCGTTTTAATGCTTGTCATATTTTCCGACCACTAGATGACGCTTCTACACGTGCGTGCAGGAAACGACTAACAATTGACTTCGTGCATTACTTGTCAACATTATAACTCTAGAATGAGTTGTCCGATCTTGATGAAATTTTCTAAGACGATTCATCATCACTCAAGAATGAACTGAGTAAAACGTCAACTCTCAAAAATGAGCCATACTGAAGAAAAACGCGATCTTCGTTTTGACCACTATCTCCAGTTCTACAAAAATGAATCATTTTTGAGAGTTGAAATTTTAATCAGGTTATTCTTGAGTGGTGATGAGTCGTCTTAGAAAATTTTATGAAGATTGGTCAACTCATTCTAGAGTTACAATGTTGTCAAGGAATGCATAAAGTCAAGTATTAGTGATTACTTCGTTCCGACAATTAGGACCACATAGTCTCTATCAGCAGGCTCCTCGATATAATGGGCAATGGTCACAAATAAATCATGTTTTTTACGCAGTTTCGGAAATGTATTATGGGGTGTATTCAATTTTACAATTAAAATACATGAAAGGAAGAAAAAACGTCTTTAAACATGAGGTTAATTATCTACATATATAATCGAGACGAGTTGATAATAATAATAATAATCAGCGCAGAGCCCAAACGGTTAGGAGTTGAAAGTTAAAATTTGGTACACAGTTAGGGTACGTCACGAGAACGCACACTAAGAAGGAATTTTTCGAAATTCCTCCCCACGGGGAAGAGGGATAGGAATAAGCATTAACACTTCCATCAACAATGAAAGTGTTACGTAACAATGAAAGTGTTAAGTAACAATGGAATTGTTAAGAGAAAGCGACGTGCAAGACGCAGATGCAGTTTTTTTCGTTCTTGCAGGAAATCGAACATATTTTTAGACCCATCTAGAAATTCTTTAATTCTGTCTGGAAACAGGGGATCCCAATTCTTGCATTCTGTGAAAACGAGTAAGGTTGACTATAATGTAATAATCTTAATCTTCACTATCGTTAATTTTGCCCGAGCACGGCCGGGCCCACCCGCTAGTATCAAGTATTTGTAATTATTTGTAACAAATGTGATAAATTAAGTGTTATATTATTTGTCTATGCTTTCGATTGTTTTGACTAAAAATGGCTGCCAAAGTGAATTATAAAGTTATAGTATTTCTCTTATATCGACCTGTATTTAAATAGATTTGTTAACATATTCAAATTAATATCGAATTTACTTCTAATTACAATTTTTTAATTTAAAAAAAATTGTCTTAAATTGTCTCGTTTATATTACTTTACAACTTAGCAATTAGTTTCTTTGTTCAAAGGTTTCCAATCACCCTCATACAAATGCATTGAAGTCATTAACAGAATTCGTACAAAAGCGATTCCAAGAGGTTTCGTTTGATCTAAGTCTTTGCAGGATAATTAGTTTCGAGTTAAGCGAGTGACAACACGAATATGTTGAAAATAACACGTGTTACGAACCTATTTACTGTGACCCTTCTCTAGAAATTCGTGTCACGTCACGCAAAACATTGCTTTTGACAAATTTAGCATTTAGGAAAAAGTTTTTGTGTAAATGCATCATTCTATACATCCAGACAAAATTATGAAAAAATAAATATAATTAAGAGCATGCAATTTCACTGCTTATCAAATAACTTTACTTTTTTATTGTGTATTCGATAATCGCAATAAATTTGTACAATTTGTTTCATATTAATCAAAAATAAAAGGGAAAAGCAACTAAATAATAATTTTACTAAAGGGAGTAAAAACAAAAAATATTTTAGCGTTTTGCCATAATATGCTTTATTCAAGAGAATTTACTCATGCACAGCATCTTCTTGGAACAAACGCCAAATACAACTCTCAATGACGATCCTTTTGCTAACGAAACAGCAAAGACGTTTATGAACTGCCAATAAACACAAGTTGTGGTGTGAATGAGTTAAGAGTTGTGTTATTTTCTCTTTGCGCAATAGAACTTTACAATTTGTGTTACGTATATCTGTATTTATAATTATTAAATTTATCATGAGATGGCGGTCTAACTGCCGACTTTTAAGAGCCTATGTATATATATATAGAGAGAGTAAGCCAATGACACTTTACAGCCATTTTTAGTCTAAACAATCAAAATTGCTTCAGCATAGACTCCGTAATTCTATTTAACTAATCATAGTGTAAGAAAAAGTTTCAAATATTTCTACGAATGTTTATCGTAAATTAATTTATTTTAATTTATTTAGAATTTTCTAAATTTTAATTTTTGGACAACGTTAACAAGATAATCCACTTTAATCATCGAAATCGAAAAAATATTTGAATGTCGTGAGTGGCATGAAAAAACTAGTTAGATTAATCTTTAACCTATTCGATATTGCATATAACCGTAGTAATAAAAACTAATTTTCGTGAAATTTTTTACCGTCAAAAATGTCAATAGTGACCGATAGATTACTATTTGCGTGATCTTTCAAAACTTCAGCAATTAGGGAATAAATTAAAAGTTAATTTGCAAATCAGATTTCTTTTCCAAATTTCACTTAAAAACCTGTACAATATATTAGTTATTTTGTTTCTGTTAACATTTTTCTGGTAGACGAGATATGTTTTCTTTTATTTCGCTAAGACTTTTAATTATAATTTTCGCCTTTTATTCTCATAAATCTAACATTGATATCTGATATATTTCTTACTTTTTCAAGAGTATCAAAGTTACAAAAATAGAAAGCAATATCAGACAATTCATCCGTCGTAGATACTGGCTAAAATTAATAATAAGTCCAGTGACAGTTGAGAAAAAGAAAAAGACTTTTTATTAGAAATAAGATTTTTCTTTCTATGATGGAAAAAATAGCTTAGTTAATTTTCCTTGAAACTATAAACATTTTATTATATTTAAACACAAACTCAGAGTTTCATTTAAAAATTATGTAAATATGGACATGTTTTTTAAAAAGTTTTTTGCAGAAAATATACATTTTAAATTTATTTTATAGTGTTGCTTTTACATCAGCTTTTTTCGTTTTTATAAATAGAAAAATGGCTTGGAAGAAATATGAAATTAACTCTGTTTCAATTTCTTGCACGATATTTTTTTTCCAGGAAGAATTTAGAAGCGATTTTCGGGACTGATTGCTAGACACAGTCATTTTATTTCATTTCATTTAATATCTGAAGATACTCATTTGTATGTAAATAACTTTAATATATCTATATCTCAGCGTTATAAAAGTATGTGATTATAATTTCTACCGCATTAACCACGAAAGTTAAATTATATATTCTTGCTTAATGGAGCATATGTTCATTTAACTTTCTGTGAACAAGACCTCTGTCGTTCTTTGTTAGGATGTTTCCACTACATTAAACTTTCACAGTGAATTTACAGTCGAAAATTATAAAATGGAACACATTTCACTTGTATTTTGTAGAACTGTTTGCTAAGTCATTGAAAACTTTTTGTGTCAAGTCAGAACATCATGCTACTATAAAATACTACGGAGGTTGATTAAGCAATTGAAAAAAGTTAATAGTTTAAAACTATTTATTGTTTGCCTGTTATCTTCGTTGTTTACACATCATCTACGAAAAAGCTCACAATTTCTATTCTTTTACTTTCCTGGCTATTATTTGAGATTATTGAAATTAAATTATCAGACTGTAGACAACCAAACTTGTTTGTAGTCATATATCGGCTTAAATGTCTTATAAATAGGTACATTCTGTATAAGTTTAAGAACTGTACCGGCTGCTTTTTAATATCATTTTTACGTAGAGTAAAACCTCTCTGTATAGAACTGCGTTAACTCGAAGCTGTGTACACGTCCCGGGCGCTTTGTATAAGGTTTTCCGAGTAATACATCTACTTTAGTCGAATTTATCTACACGTTTAACTCGAACTTTTTTCCGTGTACCCTGACAGGTCCGCGATCTTCATTCTCTCTTATATCGGCGTTCTAATTCAGAATTGATTACGCAAAAGCTTCATGAATTGTATAAAATTTTGTAATTATTCTGTGAACAAACTGTCGAGAAACGGTCTGATAAGGGGAAATTTACCGGCAAGGAAAAATTTGAGAAAATCTAATATTAAATTCGGGAGTTTTTACCTCTTGAACTTCCACTTAACGAGGTTTTACCGTATAAATCTATGTCTGTTAATGATTTTTTGGCATTGTTATATTAGAAGACAAAGTATAAGAACGAGATTTGTGCCAAAAACACATTTACAACAGATACATATTGACCGATTTTCTCCGTTTAATAAATAATTCCAGCAACGAGTTACTTAACTTTCCCGGCATCTGTTATTTTATTTAAAATAGCTTTTTATATTTTTATCATAACTATTATAAAATAACAAAAAGCTTAATTTTGAGGGTGAAAATAAGTTTTATTTAAAAAATTATAATCGTTAATAACGAGTAAAATTGTCATTAAGTCTGACTTTAATGTATAAACGTGGGGTGCGCATTAAAATCAGGAAAAAATCGACATAATTCAGACTCTTTCGCGCCGTATGCTATTCTGCTCGTCAATCCACGTATATTACGATATTAATAGAGATGGTATACATGACCTTAACTCTCGCGGAAAACGAAGACAAAAAACACAGTTTCTTAAAGAGATACCACGAACGGGAGGCGAAGATAACCTTTCCCCAAATCTTGTGCAATAAGATCGAGTTAACGTTTTCGCTATGAATTGCGAATATTCTGGTTTATTATTATTTTTTATGTAGGATGAGGCCGTTAGGAGTTTTAATTGAATTATATTTTATTGACAGTGTTTGTGTATTTGTTTTATTAAACAAAAGAAATGCACGAATGTTTCCAATAAATAGAATTCATTTAGTTATAAGTTACTGACTTTTTCATTGCGACTAGTTGCTATGCCATTGCATCCAACTAGGTTAAATACGGTAAGTTTAGAATAGTTTAATTATTCAGGAGTAATTATGAATATTTTTATAGTGTTAAGACAAATGAAACTCGACAAGTGGGTAGTTAAGCGTTGAGTTGCTTTCATTCTAACTTACTCGTTAGTGAAACTTATTCAGTCACCCTTTCGTGGTAAGTTCTGTATTGTCATTTATTGAGTCTTAATGACGAAGGACCAGCGAAGAGCTGTGTTTCCATTGATTTTTTTTATTATAAGAAGGGAACGACGATAGAATAAACTAGAAATAGATGGGAAAAGTATATTCTGGAAGCTGAATGAGAAAATTAATTTTATTTGAAAACCTGCTGATTTGGTGTTTTATCATCATACCAAACAAAATAACAACGAGCAAAATTTCGAAAAACAGATTCGAAAAAAACAGTATATATTTTTTGCTAAATCACTATCTCATCCTTTGGAGTGTGTGTTAGTTGGTGGAGTATATAGTTAAGGCATCTACCAGAGCCTGATCTGTTACTTTTGACCGATTATAGATTAGACTTATTATTCAAGCACGTAAAGTATACAAGAAACAAAACTCGTCCGCGGATGTCAAGATTTTCCATGCTACAGTAAACGTGTAAAAATTCTGCAACTAAAAAACAGAACCATTCAATGTCATTCACCTGTTTTTACAGCACTTGCACGTAAACCGCACAGATGGCTCTACATTTCAGTTTATACAGTAACTAGCTGACCCGGCCACGCGTTGTTGTGGCTCAAAATGTATCTATTATAAATGTGTAACACTTCCCCCGTGGGGGAAATTTCAAAAAATCCCTTTTTCAGTGTATATTCTGTTGACGTCACCTATTAAAACGCAATTACAAATGCAAAAAACCGCATGTAAAATAGTATAAATAGAAGCCGAGTTCTTCACGGTAAGCCTTAATCCTGTCCCTTTCCCCGCTGGGGAATATCGAAAAATCCCTTTTTAGTGTATATTCTGTTGACGTCACCTATTAAAACGCAATTAAAAACGCAAAAAACCGCATGTAAAATAGTATAAATAGAAGCAGAGTTCTTCACGGTAAGCCTTAATCCCGTCCATCTCCCCCCGTAGGGGGAATTTCGACATGTATATTATATAAAAACACGTGCATATTCAAATGCAACGTTGTTTCAAAATTTCAAAGGAATTGGTAGGAACAAACAAACGTTGTATTTTATTTATATAGATAGGTAGAAAATGATCTGCTTAGGTCCATTCTCACAGAAAAGCATAATGCCTCACAGAAAAGCAAACTTAGGTCGTCGGAAGTTAGCGCCATCTGTTGGACATAAAAGCCTTAATCCATATATAAATATATTTTTGAAAGGGGGAAATGGTGATCTTCACATATGCCAGAAACCTTCGCGGGAATGTATTAAACAACTTCCCAAAGTTTCATGGCAATCGGATAAATGGTGTGGTAATGCATGAAGGACAAACACACACACACACACACACACACACACACACACACACACACACACAAACATACATTCGTTTTTATATATATAGATTATAACTTTGCTATAAATCGCCTTTAATGTTGTCTAAGTGTTAATTCCCCTGTGTAAATCGTTATGTTGATTTTTCAATCTACTTTATTTAGCTTTATGGCAAAATATAATTTATTAATGTCAACGTTTCCTTTGCCCCTATTTATAGGGAAGGAATTCTGTTTGTAAAGTCCATTTATTATTTATTACATAATTTGATGCTAAGGATAAAGTTATGCAATATTCAATAAAACAAAAAAGGCAGGCACAGAAGTGGATCGGTGATGATTTGGGCTGCTTTTAACTTAGTGCACTTACCTAAGTCAGGTGCACTAACAGGTGCATGGGCGCAGGGCACAAGAAAAAAGACACACTGAAATAAAATATAAAAATTATAAGTATTATATTTTTATTTTGAAATTTTAAATTTTTCATCCATGGGATCTCACAACAGCAAAATTTAAAACTTTAGTTAAAAATTAACCGATCCTTTTGGTTGTATTTGTTCTTTATTTTTATTTTTTCCCTAAAAAAGAAACCAAAAATATCTTGCACAGGACACGAAAAGTTAGTTACGGCACTGCTTTTTACCTATCAAATCAAGACAATCGACGAGATATTTCCTCGTCGATTAAATGCAGATAAATATCAAGATCTACTAAAACTATTTCCTTTTTCTGAGATGAAACGATAAACAAAAAGTTCATTTTCCAGCAGGATAAAGTAGGAACACATTAACCTGTACATTCGGCATCATTACAATAGTCTGGCTTGTCCAGAATAATACTGATGTTTTTCAATGGCTTCAATAGATCTGACCTAAACCTTAGGTTTTTTATAGAATGACTTAATAAGGATATATAATAATGGACGGGATAACATTTAATTGTCAAAGTAATTTTAAGTTTCGAAAAAAGTGTTTATTAAAAGAAATAATTTGAATTTGAAAAATTTATATTAATTTATACACGATATTGTTTTTTTTTCTTTTGCATAAATAAATTTTTTGAGAAGCCAAGCCGTGAACAGGTGATGCACCACTGGCCGTGACAAAGTATGGTGTCTGTAAACAAACTCCTGTAAATTTGAGCAATTATCTTTGAGATTTGTATATAATCATGACGTAAGATACTCTAACACGAAATTGTAGTCGCTTAAAACTTCTAAACGGTAAGTTTGTTGAGATATTGGAAATACTCGGGATAAAACATATCTTTCCTCTTTGCACAACCAGTAATAATTGTAACTTCTATAACATTAGACAGAAGGTTTTTAACGCAAACAGGTGTACCGTTGCTTAAAAATATGAGCACTTAAATTCCTCAGTTACAAGACTGTTCCTTTCACTCAGTCGCATCAATTATTTCACAGTTGAATCTCTGCTCAAATATGCAGTCACTACTTTGGATAAAATGCTTTGTGCTGTTCTTACTTTTACAGAAACCTTTTTTCGAAGAGAGTCATCCAATTATAATCGATATCAAGACTTGCTGCGTCTGTATAATTTTCTTCATCCGAGCGATTTAATGTGTCGTCGTCATCACAGGGAATATACGTTTCACTTGTTGGCTCTTCACTTAGGCTTGTTCTAGAATGCGAGTTATCTCGTACATTTCTGTTTTGATTTCAATTGAACATTGCACTTAGCTTTCTTTTTAGCACGAACTTGAACTTTGAGTTGTCTTTTCACCGGAGTGTCCTTGAGAATTTTGGACGATTACTAAAAAAGAAAATCACAATGCCTGTAGATTAGTGAAAAATCTTACAAATACGAGCATTTATTTATTGTGATATCGTCACAATGCCCGGCTACAATTTTTAATATATATTTTAAATTTATTTAATATAAAATATGAGCTTTCTACCTTCAAATTAGTAATGCCTTACCCCGTACCTACTACTTTTCCTGTAAGTAACACAGTTATGCCTTCATTTAATTTTTTGATTTAATTTTGAATTAAAATAACGTGACTTCCAGTTTGTATCAGAAGTTCTTAATATTGGCAATCCGACCTCCTGCCCCTAAGCTTTCCATATCTGGTCTTGGATTTCATCTATCTAATTCCGTTTTCGAGATTAAGACAAAACGGACAGACGAACAACAGTGGGAATTTATAGCGCAATTTGAGAAAATTGTAAATTGACCATTTTTGGTCTAGCTTTTAGCAAGGACCTCTTGCCGTACACCTCTTTGTTTCACAAACTTATTCCTAACGTAGTGTTTAGTGGTTTCATCCACTCGGTGACTGGTAGGCCTGCCACACGTTTGGAAACCCTGCTCAGTCCATATACAATTGTACAGGGTTTGCAACTTTAAAAGAGATGGAAACGATAAATGCTTAATCAGGCTGTCGAATCTGGTCTGACTCGAATATGTTGTAGGAATAGTGTCGAAGGCAGAATGCATTTCTGTTATACTAAAAAGAAAATTATACTCCTCGGATGTAAAAGGTCGGAAGAGTATCTGCACCCGTTCAGCTCTGCATTCGTAATTTTGAGATGCTTCGTATAATTGGAACTGCTTGGCACTTAACGTTTCGCCCAACACTTCAGCAATGTTATATGTATTATTTACTATGTTTCAGCATAGACTGAGGATAGGCGGATCATTGATGGAAGATTTTATCGTGTAAACATATTTATGCCAAGAGTCCTTACGATTCTGGCGATAGACCCTTCTTGCCACTGCTTTTGCTCGTTTAAAAGCGATCAGATTAAAAATTAATAAATGCGAACTATAATGGATTGCAGGAAAGTATGGTCAGTTGAAAAGCGAACCCAAGTCTTTAGTTATGTTACTCCACGCGTTACCAAAAAATGACTTAATTCTGTTTTCGATGGGCAAGTCGTTGGTATTTTCTAATGTAGAATTTGCATTGTAACAAATCTAAATGCATCGTTGCAAGAAGATAATGCAACACAACAAATGAAAACAAATTTTAAATATTTTTCTTATCGAAATGAGGTCACTGATGTCATGTCGTTTAACTTATCGTTCTAACAAGTTAGCTGCTTTCTGACTCATGTCGATTCACACTTTACTCAAACCTTTCAAAAAATTAACCTTTAACACTTTATCAATCGGGACTAAAATCAATCGTGTTTTTCGTTCATTACAGAATTTATATTAAAGGACATCCAGAGAGACAAGTTCGGTTGTATCTTTCTTGAATCTTGTAACTGTATGACTATTATTTACAAGAATTCGATACCACGAACTGCTTTTTTTTTATATTTCGTTTTTCACCATTATCTCATTTAGAATCATTGATAAACAGTTAGACTTTTAGCATTTCAATGTTACAGTATATGGGAAACGCATAGTGACCGGATTCCCAGTGGAACGAACGACAAATCTTCCATATGAAGTAGAAAAGTTTTCCGTGGTTATATTTTCAAATTATTATTCAGGAATGAGATAATCTAGAATAAAATCACACTCACACTGTAATTTCAGTTTATTTAATGTTTCGTATAAATAAAATTGCTAATCTGCATCGTTTCCGCACGTTAAATTATTATAAGTTTAATTGATGAGATAAATGCCGAAGATCGTAAAAATAAAACTAATCTAATTTTAGTGTTCAAAACATGAGATTTAATATTTTAATCTTAATAAAAAGTGTATACATATGCGATTAATACTTTATATAAAATAATGCATGTGCAAATAAAGTTTGTAGCCTAATACCACGTATTGCATATAAAATTAACCTACATTGTCTTGAAACTTTTTATTTTATACAAAATAAAATATTTTTTCACATACAATCCTAAATTACTGAAGTAAAAAAATTAAACAAAACAACTATAGTATAATGCTCTTGCTTTTAGGAGTCTCTAAATACTGTATAAGTTTATTCGAACTTGTTCGAAGTAATAGAATCTTACACCTTGTACGATATAAAATATCATTGGCATGGCCTTTTTACTATATAACTTTTTAAAAAAGGGCCTCAGAAGTATGGACTCGCCTAGGGTCTCGTACAACCGAAACAGTTATTTATCTGCCTAATAACCGTTACATGAATGCAACGGTTATTAGGCAGATAAAGTACAAAAATTTGATTAAAATTAACCGTAAACATTTCTTATCCAACCATTTTATAGCATTGTGACTGAATTCAATATTCTATCGATTATTCGGAATTTAATCAGTTATACTATAGATATTGATTATCAGATATTATAATTCTATTATTATTACAATGTTAGCCTATATACTATGATTATATGGTTAATGTACCTATTAATTATTTTTGTGAGAGCTTATAATACGTTCGCTTCTACAATACTTAAATTGCATTTTCACAAAGAGATTTTAGATAAACTCACATGTCTTAGAAATAATATTCGTGATTGTATATAGGTTAAAAATAGTCATTGTTTTTGAATATCACAATTTAAGATAACACTGCCTTTCATGTACTACTTAAATAAATTTCCTGACTCATCATGACAGGTTCTAGAAGATTAAAGTGCAACTTAAGTATTTGCTTTTCTTATAGAAGCCTGCACAAAAAGAAAAAAAAAAAGAAAAAAAAAATTGAAGCCTGCACAAATAGCTTTTTAAAATAATATATTTTCCAGGAAAATTTCTCGTGTCCTCAATGTTTTCCTAATTTAATTAACGAAGCAAGAATTTTATATATTCTGTTAATTTATCCACACAAACAAAAGAAAATTGCTTTCTTACTGGCTGGTTGGAATAATTCTTTGGAACAATGGCTAACATAGCGAAGTAAAACTGCTTCAAGTCAGAACATGAAATAAACATGAAAATTCAAGGATAAAAAAGCAATAAAAATATAATACAGTAGTCAGTATAATAAGTAAATTTCAATATCGTATTTATAGGTCACAAGACAGTGAAATATTATAAAAATAACGATTATATTTTACATAAATGAATAGAATTAACATGGAATGATTAATAAGTAACAGTTACCGCTTTTACAAAGTATTTATCTAGTATTTATAATATTTCAGCTAATGATAATTTTGTTTGTAGAAGAAAACTTTTAAAATATACAGAAAACGATATTATAGAATATCAAGTTGTATATTTTTCTAGCCTTGTTGAGCATATTTTATCCTTGTATATGATTAATGAAAAATTAATGAATGCATTTGATACAATTTTAAACTATATTGATGAGTTTATAAAATATGGATCGGGGTGGATACTCAAAGAAATTATATTTATAGATGTTCATATAGGAATATACAAAAATGAAATTGCAGGATGAGGTAATATTATTCTTCCAAAGCATATACAGTAGTTAATATGGCGCGGAGCTATGGCGAATCTCGTTTGAGTGCTTGCTTTTTTTTGCAAGCACAAAGTCTCGGAAAGTGACTTATTAACTTGTTCAAATTGCTCTAAATTTGCTCATTTCTTTTGTTTTTGGATCCAGGCAGCAAACTTTCATAAGTTCAGTAAGACTTACAAAAAAACTTGGAAATGCAAAGACTGTAAATTGGTGAAAACTATTATGAACAATGCAAATTGGAAACAGGAATTAGAAGACGACAGACAATTGGGTAAGTGTGAGCAGATTATGACTTCACATAATTATAATAAGAACGTGAATAGAACACCAGATAATCTAACTTTCACTCCAACGTCACCCATATGTACAGATACCAAAAATTCTGAAATGATTTTACATGAAATGAAACTGAAAAACTTGGGAGTTGGGTAATATAAAAGAAACGAATATAGAAATTCAAAAGTCGATAGAATTCTTAACGAATAAGTTTGACAAAATGGAAGAGAGAATTAACGTTTTAGAGAAAAATTACGTAGCTGCGGGTGAAACAATTGCAGAATTAAAGGAAGAGAATAAACATGCGAAGGCAGAATTAAAATCTTTAAAAGAAAAGTTTTGTATGCTGGAACAGAGTCTAAGCAATTCAAGCCTGGAAATGTATACGTAAAAAAGTATCGGAATTGTGGGGGAAGAAGTATCCTAACGTTGGAAAGTTTAGAGAAAATTTTTCGGAATGACTGAACTATTAATACATACAAAGATAGATGAGTGATTGGTATGGTGATTAAAAGTGTGAATAAAGTAAGAAATGATTATTGACTTCAAGGTTTGATCCATTTCTGTTTTAAATTCTTTCGAAGTCGGATAAAAAGAAAGGTAATTTTAACTCGTTAATTTTAAGAAATTTACAAATAATTTTTTAGAGTTTTTACTTTAAAGTTTACAATAACCGATCCCATTGCATTAATTTTTACTTTACAACTTAATACATCTAAGAATGGAAAAAAGGGAATAAAAGAATTGAAACAACAGATGGATAGATTGAAGATCGATATAAAATTATTTTAAGTGTTTTTTACGTGAACAACACCCACCTACGACATTACAGTTACCAGCATCTATCAAGACCAGCATTCGAAATGGTGATATATTGAAAATAGAAAGATTAATCATAAAATCTGTCATAAGGAAAAAAGGTAAACAAATATACTTATTATCTAAAAAACTTAAATTAATGAAAAGAAACAATAATACAGAAAATAATAATATAGGAAATAATAGAAATAATAAGTATATTACAAATAGGAATTCTAAATTAACTAAAAAATTTGATTACCCTTCAAATGCAGAAAAAGAAAAAAGTTTACAATTAATTTATTTAACCAAACAGATATTGACATACCGAGTGATTACCTACGTTTATTGTCGTATGAGTATAATATCAATTTGCCCATTCATTCGAAATCAATTGAAGTTGTGGCCGAAATAGAAAGTGCTATTCAACGAATTCCAGGAAAACAGGAAGACAAAAAGCAACTAAGATTAAATTTTAATAGAGATCTCCAAAAATTCAAAGGAAAAGGTGCGTATAAGGAATACATAGTAGATAAGAAAGCAATTAATATAAATAATAAAAAGAATAGATTAATTAAATTTTTTTTAAAATAAACATATATCCATTATTAAAGCAGACAAATGTCACGCACTTATAATAATTGAGAACTCAGACTTACAATTAAAGAAAAGACAAATAGCGTCTATCGAGGAATATGAATTACTACCCAGTGATCCAATGAAAAAAATTAAAACAGGATTAAGTAATTGTAAAAAGAAATTATTAAATTGAATTTGAATTTACATTTGTTATATTTGCACTTGAAAACCCTACTGAAGAGGCCGGAAAAAACGGCGAAGTGCATTTAGGGATAAACATTAGGTAATAAAAAAGTATTTTTTCTCTCTGTGTACTTGTTTGGTTTTTTGATTTTATTCAGAATATTCTATTTCATTTTTACAAATGTTTTAGAGTTGTTTATTTTTTAGTCCTCTTAAAAGTCAGAAAAGAAAGAAAATTTTGAAATTTTCGTGCACTTTTTGAAAGTACAATACGTAAGAGGATTAAGTAAATTAATGAAAATACATAAAAAAAGTTTACGACTCAACAATATAAGAAGATAGTGGATTTCAATAACGTACGTACTCCTCAACTTAATATCAGACTTAAAACTCATAAAGTGAGAAATATTTATAGACCATTAGTAGATTTTAAATATTCTGTAATGTATAGTTTGGAACGTTATATTAAGAATTATTTACAGTGCACACCACATTCCAAATATAGTATAAAAAATACAGATCCGTTGATTTCACGGTTATTACATGGTCAAACCAAAGATTCCTTCAGGTTCATAAGTTTGGATGTAAAGTCAATGTACCCTTCAATAAACTGGAATTTCATTGTAGAAAATCTAATTTAACTAATTGTATTATGGATTTTATAAAATTTACTTTTAAAAATAATTATTTTGCGATTTTCACAGAATACTACCGTCAAAAAGATGGAATAGCGATGGGATCTGTAGTAGGTCCAACTTGCAAAAATTTGTATGATGTCAATTGATGAAAAAATCTTCCAATTCAAAAGGTATTGTTTTGTATGCTAGATACGTAGACGACATATTAATTTTACACGATTATAATATTACTACAGCCAAGAATATTGAAAATTATGCAAATACTTTGAATAGAAATATTGGATTTACCCGTGAAGAAGAGAGAAATAATGAAATTAACTAGTTAGACGTTACAATAACAAGACAAAAAGAAAAAATAATGTTCCATAAGTACGAAAAAACATGTAACAATAATAAGGTGATCAATTACAGATCATATTGTTCTGAGGGAATTAAAAAAAACGTGTTTTTAATGAAACTGCAAAAAATATATAATAGAACAACATTACAGAGTCATATGAAAATTGAAGTTAAAAATGTTTTTAAAAAATTTTTATCGAATGACTACCCGCGACAACTTATATACTGTATAAATGGTATAATTCTTACATCAACAATAGATATAATGTTAAAAATGTAAAAATAGACAATTTATATATTAAAATTCCGTCCATTACAAAACTATGAAAAATATAAACATTTTTTGAAAAATTACTTTGTGAATTTATTAGGGGAACAACGAAATAGACTAAGTAAGAGTATTTGTTTAATTAATAAAGGAAACGCTAAGTTCTCGAAGAACCTTCTGGATGTGGCACGTAGTCGTTTCGTAGTCGAATCGTTTATAAGTCAGTGTACTGTACTATCTTTTTGCTTGGACAAATGATGAAAATCCCTCACCATATATAAAAGACTACTGGCAAGAAAAAATAGAGAGAAAACCTAATCAGAATGGAGGTATAGTAATATATATATGTTACAGTAAAAACCCGTTTTAACTAGTTGAAACTAGTTTTTACTGGATGTCATTGTTATAACCCGTTTTGTCTAGTTAAAACTGGAATTTACTGCTGTACATGTTTTGATTTTAGATAAAACTAAAATCAAACATTAACTTTTTAACTTTTAACATTAGTTAAAATACTAATTTTAGCTACATAAATATGTTTGGGGGAAATAAATAAAATTATGATTGGGATTAAAACATTTGTATTATTTAATACGATATTTATTGAAAATATTGGTCACACATCTGTGTTATTAACATTAATTAACCCTTTGTCCCCGAAGGCACCGATCGATCGGTACCCTGGCTTTTTAAGCAAAACTTCGAGGGTACCGATTCATCGTTACTTTGGTAAATATCGATTTTTGTAAAATTTATTAACAACAGATATAATCTCGTTCGATATGAAGTGAATAAAGTATAATAATTCATTATATTAGTTGATAGCAGTATAAAATTTTGATTTCAAACAAATGTTTGATATAATGTGCGATAATTTCACAACGAATAAACATACATGCATAAGTGTTATATCGAACTGTACAAAACAATATTCTACCTCTTTCTGGCTCAGTGCCAGCAAACAACTATGTAACTAGACAATGTTAATTTTCACAAAATGTTACAAATTATCAAGTTTGTGTGTCAGTTCTGATATATATTATTTTTTTTCTTATAAATTTTTCTAATAAGATATATTGAAAAATATCGTATTTAAAACTAAAGATATTAATAAATGTAAGTGATTTTTTTCATATATATATAATGATAATTTGATTTTTGGTGACCTTTTAAAATAATATCGCCTGACTGACCTATATTGCCTTAGGAGGGATCGCAAAATAAACGTAAACTAGTTAAGTAACGCCGCATCAGTGTGTAGTCGGAACGAAGCTGCTCGCACTTTATTTTTTAGATTACGAGGGAAAAAGAAACACAGAATCATTCGTTCTCAACAATATATTTGATTTCTATTAGATCATTTAAAGGTACAAATATAAGGTCAGAATAAGCCATTAATTAATTGCTATGCGAACGTTTCACGAAATTTTGACTGTCACTACGGGCCTCGGACTTACAGATTGACTCGTAGCGATTTCTATTGTAACTCTTTAAAAATACTGAGTTAGTTATTTTTTCACTCTACTCAATATAACATAGGTAAGACCGATAGTTGTCTCTTTTTTCCCTATATCTATTTTGATTTTTGGAAGAGTTAATCCCTGTGATTTATATATAGTCATCGAGTATGCTAAGGTAAGGGAAAACTGTCTACGAGATCGCGATATACTGCCATCGTTCGAAGAGCATGTTATGGGGATTATTGGAAACAGATTACCATAGATGAATTCCACTAAAATAAACAGAGGAAGAGCTGGAGGGCAAGCATTAGGAGCATATATAATGTAGCGTATAGTTCCTAGTGAACCATTGACGAGACCTCTTTGAACCCATAAGTTGACTCTCAGCATGATTTTGGCATTAACTGAGAGATTCAAATACTTGGAGAGACCAAGTGCTGAGTCATCTTTGGACGAAGGCGGGGCAATATCTGGAGTGTTTTCAAATGCTATATAAGCAACAGGGTACACAGTTGACTGCAAGTAGTTTTCGTTGCTTGGTTTAACTTGCTCGTTTGTTGGATATAGCCGTTTGGAACTGATCAAGTTCATCTCTGGATAAATAGGCTCGATTTCTTGTCGTCAGAGTGTTCAGATCTATATCAGAGAAATCACCCGAAGCTAGATGTTGTAAGACATCTGTGAAGGAACTATCTGCGCTATTTTGTCTTTGAGAATTACTAAGTTCAATGAAGTTCTCAAAAGAATCAAATGCGAATGTAATGTAATTGTACATTGTACATTACAATGTAATTAGACATTACATTGTAAAAAACACTCGAGTAGAGAGGAGTATCTTTGACAGGAGGAAGCTGACAAAAATCACCAAACAAATAAATAAAGAATCCACCAAACGGCTCATCTTTTTCGGAGTTTATCTCCCTCAATCTTCTCTCGATCATGTAAAGCATTCTTGCACCAATCATTGACATTTCATCGATGATGACGAATTTGAGCGACTTCATCTCAATCTGGAATTTCTGTGCAGCTTCTTCATTTAGAGATCGAAATTTCGTACTAACGATAGGAAGACAAAGGAGAGAATGGATCGTAAAGCCATCAATATTGATCGCTGCTGCTCCACGTTATAGAATAATAAGTTAAAAAAAAGAAAACTTTTTTAACTTATTATTCTATAAAGATTCTTTATATTTGTTGTTATGTATCTAGTTAGCGATAACACTTATTTTTCAAAATTACTGTTTTAATGCTTGTCATATTTTCCGACCACTAGATGACGCTTCTACACGTGCGTGCAGGACGCGACTAACAATTGACTTCAGGCATTCCTTGTCAACAAAATAACTCTAGAATGAGTTGTCCGATCTTGATGAAATTTTCTGCGACGACTCGCCATCACTCAAGGACGAACTGATTAAAATTTCAACTCCAAAAAATGATCCATACTGAAGAAAAACCCCCTATCTCCAGTTCTACAAAAACAAATCATTTTTGAAAGTTGAAATTTTAATCAGTTCATTCTTGAGTGATGTTGAGTCGTCCAAGAAAATTTCATCAAGATCGGACAACTCAATCCAGAGTTATTTTGTTGACAAGGAATGCATGAAGTTAAGTATTAGTCGTCACTACGTTCCGACAACAAGATGTCGGGGGAAAAGGGTTAAAGCGATACGAAATTCATCGTACACTATAGGAACGTGTTAGCTAAATGACCTTAGTCGAAACAGTTTTTACTAAGCCATTTTGTTAAAATCCGTTTTGACTAGTTAAAACTAGTTTTAACTCAAATTCATTTATGACTAGCAGTAAATTCTAGTTTTAACAACGACATCCAGTAAAAACTAGTTTCAACTAGTTAAAACGCGTTTTCACTAAAAACGGGTTTTTACTGTAACATATATACATAATGACAAAAATTATGAAGTATCAGATTTAACTTTCACAATGAATTATATAGATGTAGTTACGATAGTTGTCGGTAAACTGATGTTGGTAATAATTTATCGTTCCCCATCTACAAGCTATGGAATTTTCCTTGATGTTATAAATGATATATTATTTTACAAATCTACTAAATATGGATAATATAAATTACAAATAATCGGAAATTTTAAAATTGATTTACTTAAAAACAACTCTTCAGACACTTCCGGATTGATAAATTTTCTGCACGCTAAGGATACTACTATGTTAAATTCTTGCACGCATCGTGCAATTTAACATAGCAGTGTCCTTAATATAATAATAGCACTCCAGACACGAAACAGTACGCTATTCAGAAACTTACCATTAGTTATCTAAAATTTAAATTATTTTTCTAGAATAGCACAATTAATTTTGTTCATATTGTTATATCATCTCTCGGTTAATATTATTTATGGTTCCAAGATGGCGGCTTGTCTGATTCCAGCAAGGAAACAGTGGGGACACACGTTCTAACCTAAGCTATTCTAATAATTTTGTTGGTGGTAATTATGGTAATTTATTAGAATAGTTAGGTTAGGTTAGAACGTGCGTCCCCACTGTTTCCCTTCTTCTATTTGCTGGAATCAGAGATGAGCCGCCATATTGGAACCATAGGTAGCATTAACCCATCTCTCTTAACTAAGCGTGCCTTCACGCACAATTCTAACTATGAGAATACCCTAGCTGAACTCAGATATATTCAAGAAATGGCAACAAGGAATGGGTACAGCAGGAATCTAGTATGTAACATCGCATGCGCTTACACACAGGGGAACACGAACAACACGTCCGCAGACACAGTGGGGTCGGGTGATAACAACCGAATTAGGAAAGTAGTAACGTACAATAAGAATTTTGATGGAATATACAGAGAGATTTCAAGCATTACAAAAAACAAGATAGCCTATAATCGGCCACGATCAGTATATGACCTACTTCGCAACGGAAAGGACCCAATAGACTTAAACCGCGCACCGGGAGTATATGAGATCCCTATGTGGGATAGCAGATTCAATAATAGCTTGGTTTATGTGGGCTCAATCAAACGCTCCCTGCAACAACGCTTAAAAGAACACAAGTATGACATAGACAAACAGAAGCATACCACCGCCGTTGCACGTGTCGCCTCTGAACCTTAAACCACGGCCGATCTACAAAGTGCCCGTCTCATTAGACTCTCCCACCGCACGGACCAACTCAGAATCATGGAGACCCTCGAAATATGCAAAGCTGGATTACGGAACACATGCATTAATTATAGAGATGCGGCCGACGTTTCACAAGTGTGGAAGTACTGTTATGAGGGGGAGGACCCACGGTAGTTACATCTTAATGGATTTATTTAACGGTTATGCAGCAACTTGCAGTAATAACTTCTCACGCGCTAAACTGTCATCTTAGCACGAGCGGATTGTTCCATTTTCAAGCTCAACCGTTTTATTCGTAATTTTGAATTGAATTGGATTCGATTTGCATGTTCCATTTCGCACGTTGGTGTATTTCTTACAACGACATCCTGAGGAAGACCCAGATTGGGTCGAAAACGTTTGATGATCTATGAACTTAGTTGTCTGGAGTATTTAAGGTTTTGTTGGATGAAATATATATTTCTCCAGTATTTGATTGGACGTTCGTTTGGATGTAAATTTTTTTATTTATTAATGCAAAGTATTTTTTGGCTGTTAGATCACATTACACATTAAAATTTTTATTAACATTTTATATTTGAAAATTGTTACTAGTAATTAAATTGACTGAAATAAAATTTTCATTGATACATTTTATCAATATCATTTGATTTAAATGTTTATTTAAAATTTAACATAGGTAGTAGAAATCAATCGATCAATGTCAACATTGAATATTAAGAATTAAAAATGGTATTTTTCTTCTCATATGAGAAATTGACGGGTTTGTCTGGATAAGTTAGCGAAATATATCTGTTTAAAAAAATCCAACAATGAATTGCATAACTTTCCTGGCTGTTATAACAGTTCATCAATTAAAATAATTATTCCTTTATTAAAAAATTGTGTGTGAAACATCTGTAATGGGATTTAATTAGAATATAAACGTTTTTGTATTTATTATATGGCAAAAACTTAATTTTGAGAATAAGATTAGTTTTTTATGAAAAAAAATTTCTAAATGCCAATAACGAGTAAAATCTACATTATCCGACCTCTCTGGAAATATGCTACATAACACTCATACCGCTATCCTCTCCGACCTTTCACCACCACCACCACCAATTTAATATCAATGCCCCTTATATACAAGCTACCGTGCCAAATTTTTTCTTGTCATTACCACATTTTGAGATATTAAATGAAATAGAAGCCAACAAATACACACACATTCTCAGAATTTTTTCCGTCATTTTTAGTTTTT
>NW_027121179.1:600000-770643 GCF_030686945.1 Centruroides vittatus
AAACATTTGCAATTCCAGTTTAGACAGTTTTACTGCATTTATAAAAATATTTTATGTATTATTTAGATTTTTCTGAAGTCAAATTAATAATCAAAACCATAAAATATAGTTATAAAAATTAAGAATATTTATCATTTTTTAAATAACAACAATCCCATTTAAATCCTAAAAGTAACCAGTAAAGAATCATCATAATTATGATTCTGTACTGATTCTAGCATATTCAATAAGTTTGTATCTATTCAAGAATTAGTTTATCTGTATTTTTTTTATCCTGAGATTTTTTAGCCATTTATTAAATGTTTTCTTAAATAATTAAAAATTCAAATATTTTTATAATTACATATAAAATCAAACCCAACTTACAATAATTATCAAAAAATATTGTTGGTTTTTATTTGGACTATAATATGACTAATTAATTATAAAGATATTATATAATTTGGACTAAATGTATATAGCTATGCCACAATCTTGTATTAAATTTAATAGTTAAATATAAATTAATTAATTTAGGATATTCTGGAAAAAAAAGATCAATATGGGACAAGTCTCAAGGTAAAACTTCTGTTTGCTGTGCAGATATACTGTATTCAAATTATGCCAGCCAAACTGCTGGTTCAGACCAATTAATTTGTAAGATACAATAAAATCTCATTTTAATGGATTGTGGAAGAATGGATCTTTCCCCAGATCCAGCCAAATTAATGTAATTTTACTTCCTTTTAGTAGATCTTTAACTCAGAATAATGGTCCTTTTCTAACCCCAATTACTGTAAACACTGCATTTTTTCAATGTTTAATTAATATTTGCAGAAACATGCAAATATTAATTAAACATTATATATATTCTACTTTCACTCAGACTCTATTAAACTGTAATACAAACAACACCTTAATGCTGAGAACCTTTAATTTTAATAATAAACAAACATTTTCAGCTCATTCCATGAGCCATCGTCAGGCTAACTACATTCGAATACTATTTCGAACAAGCAGTTCAAATAAATAGAACTCACGTGCGTTGCTAAACTACGCAAACATAAATGATATAAATAACATAGATAATAAAATAAAATAAAATATGCCAATGGTACACGTATACATTGTAAAATCTATAGTTCCATAGGCAATCCTTTTCTCCTAGTTAATGCCTTCCTGTGAATTTTTTAATTAGAAAAGGGTGGTAAGAAAAATGGAGCGCATTACGCTTATCAACTTCAAAGAGGACATAATCATGTACAAAAGGTATGTGGACGATGTGCTAGTTATATGGAGGAACCACGCAAGAATACAACAATTCTTAAGTGACATGAATTCCAACGATCATGGCCTGAAGCTAAACTTAGAGCAAGTCAGTAGCAACGAATTGCATTTTTGGACATTGGTATTACATTTAAGAACGGATCAATAAACACGAAAGTTTATATCAAACCGACACACGACCCGCTATATATACCGTCAACATCAAATGATCCTATTAATTATAAGCTATCAGCGTTTAGAGCTTTAATTAGAAGAGCGTTTCAGTATTGCTCTAACATAATGGATACGATGCGTGAGCTGGATAGAATTAGGCAGGTAGCTAGGATGTTGGGATTTGGTCCAAGAACAGTTGAGCATTTGATTGCCGCTTACAAGAATCCTATAGAAAGCAAGAATAAAAGAGATCTGACAAACGGTATCATGAAATTCACTTATAATAAACGACTATCCTCGGTTATTGAGGGTATTGCAGGCCGCAGGAACAGCACTGTTGTGTACAAGAGCTCCCTCGATTTATAAATTATTAAGGAACGACAAGGATGGAATTAAACGTAATGAGCAACCAGGCGTGTACTCGATACCGTACAGCAACGACCAATTAAGGACTGATAAAGAATACATCGGGGTCACGACGAGAAGCCTAAGTAAAAGGATTAAGGAACACAGATATGACGTGGCAAAAAGTAAATGCACAACAACATTGGCAAAAATGGCGCAAGCTGAGGGGTCCGTTGTTAAATGGGAGGAGGCCAGGATCATAACACCGATACATTCGCCGACACTGGCAGCTACAACCGAAAAATGTGAAATTTATAAGTCCAGCTTAACCAACAAATGCATAAATTACAAGGATGCGACGATTTTGCCGTCAGCTTGGAAGTTTCTAATTAAAAAATTCACAGGAAGGCATTAACTAGGAGAAAAGGATTGCCTACGGAACTATAGATTTTACAATGTATACGTGTACCATTGGCATATTTTATTTTATTTTATTTTATTATCTATGTTATTTATATCATTTATGTTTGCATAGTTTAGCAACGCACATGAGTTCTATTTATTTGAACTGCTTGTTCGAAATAGTATTCGAATGTAGTTAGCCTGATGATGGCTCATGGAATGAGCTGAAAACGTTTGTTTATCATTAAAATTAAAGGTTCCCAGCATTAAAGCGTTGTTTGTATTACATTATATATATATTGTAGGGCAGAGGGCGCCACCATGATTTTGGTGCGCTGACCGAACTTGGCTCTCCAACATTGTCAAGGAGAGACGTTTTTCTTTTTGTTCCATGCTGACCTAACCTACTGTAAATACCTCTTAATAGTAAATGATACTACTGTATATATCTAGCAAACATGACGAATAAAGTAAGATACTTCGCGAGGATCCGTGTCTCCATTAATCCTCACAGACGAGCAAAGAATGCGCCGTTGAGATCGAAGCGATCATCATCCAAGGTAGGACCAAACTCAAACCAACTCTACCGAAACGCGCTGATGGATTTTAGTCACATTGCTAAAACTGGTGATCCGAACGTGATAAAGAAAAAAAAAAAACTCGAAGACGAAAATGGAGGAGAGAACTGTTAGGCCTAATCCCAAACATAGGACTGACATGTGCCTAGCGTGTGTCACCATCAAGATGCCACCATTTTGGAAGCCAGACCCCCGCATTTGGTTCCTTCAGATAGAAGCCCAATTTCAAAACACCAGAATATCATCGGATCAAATGAAATTTGATACTGTTGTTAGTTACATCGATGTGGAAATCCTCATGCAAGTTTTGGATATTTTAGTCAATCTGCTTTCGTCGGGGAAATACGAACTTATCAAAGAACGGTTGATTTCCGCTTTCGCGGACAGTGAGACTCAGCGCACCAAGAAATTACTGACGGAAATGGAACTCTGCGACCATAAACCCTCACAACTACTCTGTGAAATACGCAATCTGGCTGACGAAAAAATCGGCGAGAAGTTTTTGAAGACACTGTGGCTTCAGCGCCTACCGATCAACATGAGAAGCATCCTGTCGGTTAGTAGTGATGAACTATCAAAATTAGCCACTATGGCTGACCAGATTTGGGAACTCAGCCCTGGACAAACAACAACTTGCCCCCGTAGCATCGAGAAGCACAAACTGTAGGGAGCCACTTCCTGCCTTGGAAACCCTGCAAAAGCAAATATCGGAACTGTCACTGTAGGTAGATGCACTTAATGAGCAAATATATCCACGTGCAAGACAAAGAAACACTTGATCCAGATCAAGAGAGAGATCACACAGTTGACAAACTCCTAGCTGCAACATCTGTTACTACCATGTCACATTCAGGAGAAATGCCTACAAATGTCGGCAACTATGTAACTTTCAAGAACAAAAGGTCGCAGTTGAGGAAGCGGAAAACTGACCCCCCCGACTCTCTTTGGCAACAGGGACACCAGGGATTGAGCTGAGTTGCCTTTATATAAGTGACAAGGATACGGCAACCCTGTACCTTGTGGACACGGGAGCGAACATTTCTGTTATACCCCTATCCTCACAAGAAAGGCGCAACTGCAACAAGCTCGAGCTTTTCGCAGCCAATAGTTCGACAATCAAGACTTATGGCCGAAAGTTACTTAACCTAGATCTGAGATTACGAAGAAACTTTCCGTGAGTATTCGTCATAGCCGATGTCCAGAGGTCGATCATTGGTGTGAACTTTTTGTCTCATTTCAACCTGCTGGTTGACAGCAGCCGCTGTCAGCTCATAGACAGGGTTACGAATCTTCACACGAGCGCCAAATTCCTTCCTTATGACACATCCCGAATCCAAGTACTGAAAGACGCCTCTATATACCAAAAAATCCTTGGTGAATATTCGGACTTAGTGCGACCATCAATCACCAACACCAAGATCAAGGAACACAACATCGTACATTTCATCGAAACCAAGGGCCCACCTGTGTTCGCCAGACCACGGAGACTCTCAGCAGACAAACTAAAGGCTGTCCGCAACGAGTTTGAATTTATGCTCCAACAGGGCCTATGCCGGCCTTCAAAAAGCAGCTGGGTCAGTCCGTTACACCTGACACAGAAAAGGTCAGGAGATTGGAGACCATGTGGTGATTACAGAGCACTCAACAGCGTTACCATTCCGGATAAATATCCAATTCCATTTCTTACAGATTGCAACCACATTCTACATACTATGAAGATCTTTTCATCGCTGGTAAGCGAGTACCGATAGACCTGGTACGCACTTACCAGCAGATACCGTACATGAACCCGACATTCCTAAAACCGCTATCATTACTCCCTTTGGCCTGTTCAAATTTCCCTTCATCACTTTCGGACTACAAAATGCAGTTCAAACCTTTCAGCGGTTCATGAACATGGTGCTGGAACTGGTCTTGACTTCATTTTCTGTTATCTAGATGACATTCTTGTCACTTCGCCGGATGAAGAAATGCATCAACGACACCTTCACACTCTCTTTAGCAGATTAAACAAGTATGGGCTGTGTATCAACCCTGCTAAGTGCCACCTTTGGTGCCACATCTATACAATTCCTAGGATACATGATAACGCCAGAAGGCCTACGTCCTCTACAATCAAAAGTGGACTGCATTCAAAATTTCCCTCGACCAGAGACAGCTACAACACTGCGACGGTTCCTTGGAATGATAAACTTTTATCACAGATTCATCCCAGGATGTGCTAGGTTGCAGGTTTCTCTTAACGCCATGTTAATCGGCCATACCAAAAGCAGTACCAAACCTCTCATCTGGTCGGAAGAAGCAAACAGCGCCTTCAACAACACGAAGGACGCCTTAAGCAGAGCCGCTCTTCTTGCCCACCCAGCACCAGAGGCCAGATTTCCTTAACCACAGATGCATCAGATGTTGCCATGAGTGCCGTCTTACACCAAGAGCTCGACGGCGTTAAACAACCCCTTAGTTTCTTCTCCAGAACCTCCCAAGTCTCAAATGAAATACAGCGCATACGACCGAGAACTGCTAGCCATCTACTCTGCTGTCAAGCATTTTCGACACCTTGTGGAGGGGAGGCAATTCGTTATCTACACAGATCACAAACCCCTCGCGTTCGCCTTCCTCCAAGATTTGGCCAAAGCGTCACCTCGTCAACTCTGTCAATTGGACTATATATCGCAGTTTTCAACCGACTTACACCATATAGCCGGCAGGGACAACGTTGTAGCAGACTCTCTGTCCTGCATACACACAATTGGCACACCATCCATAAACTATGATGCCATCGCAGATGCACAGCAGAACAATGAACTGTCCGAATTGCAACAAAACCCAAGTCTAAAAATAGTAACAATGCACCTCCCAAGCAAAACCCCTGTACTGCGACGTCTCTACCAGTTACTGTAGACCGTACATTCCTTCTTTCCGACGGGAAGTGTTTTCGGCCACTGACAACTTATCACACCCAGGAGCCCGTGCAACATCCAAGCTGGTCATTCAGAGGTACATCTGGCCAAATATGAACAAAGACTGTCAGACATGGGCATGATCTTGCATGGCCTGCCAAAAGGTGAAAATCCACCGACATACATGTGCACCTCTGTCGAAGTTTCCTGTTCCAAATTCACGATTCAAACACATTAACATCGACTTAGACGGTCCGTTACCACTCTCAGAAGGATTGAGGTACCTTCTCACTGCAGTTGACCGATTTTCTAGGTAGATGGAGGCAACACCCTTACCAGACCAGACGGCGGACACAGTCGCCAAGGCACTGATCCACACATGGTTTGCACGTTTCGACGTCCCTACAATGATCACAACGGATTGGGGCAGACAATTTGAAAGCTAGTTGTTCAGATCACTAAGCAACTACCTAGGCTTCCAAATCAACCATACCACTGCCTATCACCCCCAGGCCAACGGGCTGATCGAGAGACAACATCGCACTCTGAAGGCAGCCCTGTCAGCGCATCTGCAATGGTCAACCCTTTGGACGGCAGCCTTACCGCTCATCCTCCTAGGCTTACGCTTGGCCATCAAAGAGGACATTGGAGCATCCCCAGCCGAGCTGCTGTACAGCACTCCATTACGGCTGCCAGGCAAACTTCTGGTGGATATCCCAGTGGTAGAGAAGACAGAGTTCATGTGACAGCTGCAACAATTTCTCTGCACGCTAAGGCCACCCCCAACATCTCAACATGGGAAGCGAACAATCTTTGTCTCTAAACGGCTATCAGACTGTTTGCATGTCTTTGTGCTCAATCCAGCTGCACACCCTTCACTTCGTCCAGCCTATCTTGGCCCATACCGCGTACGCCGGCACTTCGAAAAGTTTTACGATATCGATGTTGCGGGCTCTCCTAAAATTCAACAGATAGATTGAAACCCGCATTCCTTCTAAGCGAAGACACCGCCACTGGAACTTATCCTACAAGCACGGCGACACCATCAGACTGCCAACATACATCATTACCCACCAAGACGACCGGAAGACAAACCTCATCAGGGCGCACTATCCGACTACTCGTACGTTTCCAGGATGTGATACGTTCGCCCACTGGGGGAGTGTGTAGGGCAGAGGGTGCCACCGCAATTTTGGCACGCTGACTGAACTTGGCTCTCCGACACTGTCAAGGAGAGACTTTTTTTTGTTCTGTGCCGACCTAACCTACTGTAAATACCGTATTTTACGGACTATAAGACACACTTTTTTCTTCGAAAAATTGTATCCAAAATTCAGGTGCGTCTTATAGGTATTTTTTTTAAAAATTGCTTAAAAATTAAGGTTCGTCTTATAGTCCGTAAAATATGGTACCTCTTAATAGTGAATGATACTACTGTATATATCTAGCAAACGTGACGAATAAAGTAAGATACTTCGTGAGGATCCATGTCTCCATTAATCCTCACAGACGAGCAAAGGACGCGCCGTCGAGATCGAAGCGATCATCATCCAAGGTAGGACCAAACTCAAACCAATTCTACTGAAACACGCCGACGGATTTTAGTCACATCGCTAAAATATAATACATTGCATATGGAGCAAAATATGCACATAATTGTCCTGTTCACATTGCAAACTTTGCAATCATGCATCAGCACCCTCCTGTAGGTGATGGAAAGCTACCTCTGATTGTTCTTCTCAATGGACAGAAAATTGGCATAAAATCCAAGATGGATGAGTTTCTTTTAAACAAATTGAAGTCAATTGATGTGCTAATGCAGTGGTCTGCAACCTTTCTGACCTCAGGGACCAGTAAACTCACAATTTTGAATTCCACGAACCACTATCATAAATTTTTTTAAATGATACAAAATCTGTAGAATAATGATCATAAAAGTTGAATTTTACTATTAATATATTAATATGAAACTCACTTGTTTAATTATAACAAATTAATGCAAACCTAAAGTTCATTGCTGCTTGTTTGAAATAAGTTTATGTATTCTTAACGCTTTCCCACGAAGGATGACAATCACACTCGCAATATTGTTTATTATTTATTGATAAGTCACTTCGTATTTGGTTTTAAATTCAAATAAAAACACCCCAATGAGTGAAAAAAAACAACTAAGCATTTTGTATTTCTTTTGTAATACTTTGCATAACCTTATAATCATTTTAATTTGAAAAAAATATTGAATTTAGCCAATTTTATATTTACACTATACTAAATCAATCCATCATAATTATCAATAAGAAAGCTCTTTTTATCATAAACTAACTGTTTATAAATTGTCAGTAATCAATTGTATATTTATTATTATTTTATAATAATTTTTTCACAGTACAATAGGATGTTAATTCAATAAGCATTTATTTAGAAAACTTTGTGTCTTTTATATTAAAAAACTGTGTTGGCTAATAACATGTAATTTTATGTTATGCCTCTTATAAGCATTTTTTTACTAAAACCATGACCATAAGATCAACTTTTATAAACCTTTATGTGTTGCACATCCCTCTTCAGGCTTTACACAATAAAGTACATTTACAATTATTAAAACCATATGCATGGATACATAAGACTTTCTCATTTAAACAGATTAAAAGAAAAAAATCTCCTGCACAGGTAGAACCAGTTAGTGATATGCAATATCAAAAAAGAAAGAGTATAAAATTGAAAAAATTATTTGGATACCCTACATCAAAAGAAAAAGAACTGTGAAAAAGTAAGTTAATAATTAATAAAACAAATGTTTCATTACCAAAATATAAAATGAGAAAGTCTTAGGTATCTGTGTGTATGGTTTTAATAATTGTAAATTTACTTTATTATATAAAGCCTGAAGAGAGGTGTATAGCATTAAAGATTTGTAAAGTTGATGTCTTTAGTAAAAAATGGTTATAAGAGGAGTAACATAAAATTACATGTTATTAGTCAACATAGTGTTTTTTAATATGAAAGACACAAAGTTTTCTAAGAAAAAATTGTTTTATAAGTCAAATACTTTTAGAAATCAGCATTTATTTAATATGTTATAAATTATATTATGAAGGAAGGACAGACTGATATCTGTGCCACTCACTTGCCAAATCAATTAACCCGTAAAACAAAAAGTGGAGAAAAGTGACAAAGTAATATACATTCTTTTTAAAAATTTCTTTTAAAATATAAATTCAAATAAACATTGTAGAATGTGTTATTGTAGCTTTTATTTAACAACATATAAAATGTATAAAATAGCATAGATATGCTATAATTATTATTATTATTTTGATGTGATTGACAGAGTTAATTGATTTGGCAAGTGAAAAAATAGTAACATTCAGTTCAGTCAGTTTTCACATAGTTTTTTATTATAGAGAAACACCATTATCATACATTTTTTATTAAAGATTTTTTGCAAAAATGAATAACAACTGTTGTGTTACTGTTACAATGGTTGTTGTTATTATTTTGTTTAAATTGATTATTCAGCAACATAAATGATGTCTTCTTTGTCAGCTATATTTGAGGTCTCATCATGTCAATTTGTTCTTAAATTTATATAAGAATCATGTGTAATAGGAGGAATGAAACAACTATTTATAGTTTCATCCATCTTGATATAATGGTATAACTTTTTCTAAAAAAAATTGCCACCAAAATTAAAACAATCATTCAATACGCCACAAGATACTTACTTCTGCAGCAGTTGGATTGTAACTAATTTTTTACTTACTTTTTGTGATGAGATAACATTAAATAATTTACTGTTATCTACAAGGCATTGGTCAGCGCACACTATGATTGCAATGCTGCAGTGTGCACAGGCAGATTTATGCTACAGTATGGAGTTAATTAGATTCACTTCTGAAATAAATAAAAGTTTTTTCAACGGCCAATAAAATTTTGTCATTAAGTGGTATTGATCCTTATTATTAGGGAAACTTATTATGAATATAAAAAGCTACGAGTATATCAAGTGCTTTGACACTAAAATTTAAAAAAATTCGAAATGTGGAGTTAAATTGATTTGGCTTGTGAATGGCTCAACTATACTTTAGTAAACCAATACTTTTATTGAAAGAAATGTTTTTAATAAAATATCTGACCATACTTAATTAACTTATAATTATTCAATCAACAGATAATGATAATACAGTACATACTTGAAAACAAGAATAAAAATTTTAAATATCCACAATGATTTGAACTTATAAAACAAACAGTCAAATCTGAGTACAGTATAAACAAATACTTGTGAAAGAATCTTACCATAAATATTAATAAAGAATTCTTCAGTATCACTGTAGTATTAAATGTACATTTATGCATTGTAAACACACACAAATTCTTTCTCAACTATCAACTTCATCTTTTAATGTAAATAACCACCATAGCTAATAACACTTGAGTCTAAATTTAATTTTCATAGTTCCTCAATTCTAAGAGACACTATTTTTATCAAATTTTCTTGTCCAAAATATAGATGTATCAGAATCAATAGTATATTCATTAACAGTCCAAAACAACATTCAAAGTTTATTGCAAGTAGACAACATGATGCATTATGCACCAAGAATAGACAATCTCTACTTAACAGTCACAATGAACTTAACTGATAATATTTATTTAAATTAAACTCCTTTCTGAAGTTTAAAATTCATATTTCAAGATAGCATCATGATGCAGTATTAAAAGTTTGTGTATATACTAAGAACATAAAAATAGAGCTGCCAGACATTATGCTTTACATGTATGGTACATACAAGACATTATGGTATTTGTATTGTTTTCATAACTTGTTGTTACTTAACAAAACTTAACTAAATTGAATAATTAAAATATCTTAATTGATTCCAAACCTTAGTAGTATCTTTGAATTGAAGAAATATGGAACTGTATTTTAAATTAAATTATTTTATGTTTGTTTAGTAATTGTTACTTATGATTAGTGTTCTTAAGATCTGATCTGACAATGAAATTAAATGATTTTTGAAGCAATTTACATCAAAAAATGGAATTGGACTAACTGTATTAGATGTGATGGTTATTTAACAAATCAATGTTCAAACTCTTAGTCATATGTAATTCTCATTGTTTGAGGAACTTCATTTTGGTGCAAAATTAAATTTAATGCTAATTTCACAGATGAACAAATGGTGATATTAAATCAAAGTTCTACTAAATACAGGTATACCTCGACTTACGTCGGTAATTGGTTCCAGGAGAGGCGACGTAAGTCGAAACTACGACTTACGTCGTAACTAACGCCAATAATGAGACGACTTAGACACACACAGAAACACAGATGTTTTCATGGTTCGTTCCCTAGGATTTATAATGATTGTATTAACATTTACTGTAAATGTACATATTTTAATATGATTTTATGTGCTTTCAACGCTTTTCTAGTGATATTACGACTTCAATGTTTATGGCGGACGGATGTAAAGTCGAATAAACTGACTTAAACTTGATTATTATTTTTACATATACTTTTTTGACAAACGACGTAAAATCGGGAACGACATAACTCGAGAGGGACGTAAGTCGAGGTATACTTGTAATAGAATTTTTTACATTATTACTAAAGTAAATGAAATAAATAGAACAATCAAGGAAGTATTGCCACTCTAAAGGGCCCAGGTTTGAGTCCAGTTCAAAGCATGTTCAAGATTGGTCACAAACTATCTATCCTAGCAGCTTTGATTGGGATATTGTATGGGAAAGAGTTTAATTCTCCAATCGAGTGAAGTCATTAAAGAATTACATGATTTTTCTTCCAAAAAGATGAATAAACTTATTGTATACATTTTTCAGTCATGTTGCATTCTCAAGAAATTTTCATGAATGATTTAACTTTGGTATGTTAAGCTCTATCTCTGATCATTCAGCCACTCCATAAATTTAACTGAATCTATGATGGCATGGGGAAAAAACCCTTTTAATATCATCACAACAAGGATTTAATGAGAAAAAAACTGCTTTTATAACCACTTAAAAGAGGGTTTCTTGGACGAATAAACTCCATTTTAAGTAGTTATAAAAGTAAATGATTATATCCAGCAAATATTGTTAGTTTTAGCTTTCTACTAAAGAAAAAAGTACTATAATAAATTAATTATAACAACAGAAATATTTATATAAAATAAAACATTTACAATCAAAATAATAAAAACATATTGGTGTTCAGAACTAAGCAAATATTAATATGCTATTAGATTTTATTAATTTTTTTATAATGATAATATTGTGATAATATGGTTCATTGATAAAATAAGGAAATAAAACACTTGATGATATGCCAAGGGGGGATGCCTCATGAGAAAACTATGGAAAACTGGCATCCAGTGATGCCAGTCAGCTCACACCAATTAGCGAAGTTTCAGTGACGATTAAGAGCTTCCAAAAGTCACACAATTTGCAACTTTACTTGTAAGAAAATCTCACAGCATGATCCAGAGTAAATCACTTCATCACAATTTTGCTCAACTGTATCCAAACCACCGGCACTCTAAAGTAAAAAAGTTGTTTTTATGGTCAGTCAAAAAATTAATATTTTTTTGATACAAATTGCACCTGAAAGAAAACTATTCGGGGGAATTTCTGGTCTGTTTTGGGAATTTTCAAGACAAGATTGGCAACTATTTAGATGTTAAACATGCAAAGAAAGCCCGGAAAGCTTCACGAAGCCATCCTGTTGGCCAGGCACAAACCCACAATGTTCGTGCAAAAATCTTGAATCATAATTATCTGTAAGCATCAACAATTATCAGATTACCATTACAGTATGTTAACAGTGTCTTATCAATATTTAATTAAATTAAAATGCATATAACTGGTAGTCATTATTAAATTTTATTTATTGAATTAATTTCATTGTCAGTATTAAATGAAGATTTTGTACATGTAAATTCTTTGAAAATAAAATCTAATTTTAAAAAATCCTATATGAACACCATAATTAAATAATATTGAAAAATTATACTTTAGGAATGTATTTCAAGGAAGAAATTCTAATATAGAGTGAATTTATGCCCGAAGCAATGGAGAAACGTGGATTTTATTGACCCTAATGGATGATACGTTCACGTCTGTCGTAATATTGTGAAACAAACTTTGAATTTAAGTAAATAAAATGAATTTGAATCGCACCTCAATAACTTTTTCTTTCTTCTTTTGCTCGGTCTTCTTAGAAGGTTCACTTTTAGACTTTTTTGGAGGCATTTTATTGAATTAAAAAAAACAGCCACGACAGTTACCTGTCTTCACGCGATCCACTCGGATAAAACATGGACGCCACTAACAGCTTAACGCATAATAAAATAACCAAAAAATAGTAAGTATAAAAAAACAAAATATTCAGCTTATTAATATAAAATTAATTAATTAATATTTTAAAAATCAAAATTCATATTTAATTAAAATCGCGTTTGGAAAATTTTATTTTTTAGAGTATGGTTAAGACGGGAGCGATTGTTTTTTTTTTTTTTGTTTTTTTTTTTTTGTTTTTTTTGTAACTCTTTCCGCCCAGTGGGCACTAAGAGGGCCTCTTATAGCAAGCCCATTATGGGTTCGGCCAGGCCCACAATGGGGCGGCCGGGTGGTGAGGGACGGGGACCGACATATCCGGACGGACCACCCCCCGAAAAATTCCTGGGGATTTTTCGACCCGTCCGGATTCGATCCCGGGTCCCCCAGGGCGGCAGGCTGCTAACCTTGACCGCTCGGCCATCCGGCCTATTTAGAGTATGGTTAAGACGGGAGCGATTAAATTTTTTCGGCGCGAGAGAGCGAGCGAATGACGACAAATTATGGCGTTTATCGGTTTCTAGTTCTCTCCAACATTACCGTGCAATACCGTGGATCTTTCGCTCGAGAGTGTACTAAATAAAAATGCATAACAACGACGTATACTATTTAGATGATATTTTTAATCGCATTAATCGCTCAAAGTTTCTGCCATACTTTGGAATAAGTCGTAACTGAATTATTTCTCTCTCTAAAATAATGTTGATTATTTTACTTCTTCTCCAAATACGTTGAAGAAGCTACGTTTGAATCGTTTACACGCCGAACACAGGGTAGAGTTAATGCGCTAGGACGATATAAAGCGAGAATTTCAACCCACGATAAAAATCAAACAGTGCTAGATATCTGCGAGAGCGAGATTTTCTGTCTCGCAAGCAAGAAATTCTATTTATTTTTGTGCATGGTTTTGCTTTGTGAGAGCGATATCGCTACAAACTTCTCACTCGCTACTATTTTCACGTCAGCATGGCCGTATTCTTAACGTTTAAGAAAATAATATTAATATATTTTAAAAAGTTTTTAAAAGACGCTTTTATTGCCATTGTTTTTCGAGATTAGTGATGGAGAATGATAGAGATGACACTACCGTTCACCATATTGAGGGGGCAGATGGTCGAGCTTGACCGCTCGGCCTACTGCTCTGAGAGACCCAGGATTGAATCCCGTCGGGTCGAAACAGTTCCAAGAATTTTTTGGCTGGTGGTCCTTCTGGATATGTCCGGGCTGCCCCATTGTGGGCCTGGCTGAACCATAATGGGCTTGCTGAAAGAGCCCTTCTTAGTACCCCTTTTTCTAAGTGAACACTAAACCCTGGTATTTGGTCGTGGGTTTACGCCTGGTCGACAACCTGGCAATGTGGAGTTTTACGGGTTTCTTCACGTGTCTAAAACCTAAATAAAAGTCAGTTTCTCGCAGAAAGTTCTCGCGGGAGACATATATCCTTGCGAATCGCCATGTCTCCGTTTGCTTATCCCATTAAACCAAATACTAAAATTGTTTCCAGAAGTTTAATTAATAAATACTACATTTAGTCTAGTTTAATAAATACTAAATTTATAAAACTGGAATCTGAATGATTAATCTGATTATCAGCAAATTACTATTATTATCACCATTCTGTACTACGTAAAACAGTCAAACTTGGCTTAAAAACTCAGACTCAATAAAAATAAAATTAAAGTTAGATTTACAGTGATAATATACATTTAACGGCAACATTTTGATATTTATTAAAATAATATAAAACATATACATTAAACAATATTTTTTACATTGCTTCTCAACTACTTTTTTCTTTTTTTCTTTTTTTTTTCGCTTAACACTCCGTCCTTTCTCATACCTAAGATAGGTTTGGCCTGCCTACAATGGATGCAGGTTTCATGCTGTCTTGATGAGGCATGTAGATGATTAGCCTATATCCATATGCCTGCATGCTTGATATATCTGGGTCAAGCCACTTATCAAAATTTCTGAACCACTCAGGATTCTCACTTTATCATCTCTATTATCTTAATTGCACCAGTTTACAAAACGATTACATCCATTTGAATATCTTCACTTATTTTCTGTTGATTCTTATTCTCAAAATTCTTTTCTTTCTTACAACGATGACGCAAAGCGTAGCGGAGTTTTTCCCAAAACCATTTTTTGCCCCATTCAAGATAGGTCTTAGTCGATAATAAATATCGCAGATCCGATTCTAATTCATTTACATTATCTAAATTTCCTATAATGACTAGAATTAACCGATGTTTCTTATCTTCCATCATCTGGTTGTAAGCTGTACGAAATTCTACTTGAAACCACATACTTTCTAAAAATTCTTTAGAAAGAAGGATTACAGTCTTTCTACTGTTCTGTACAGAATGTACAATTTGATGGCTGATGGGATAACCAGGAACCCAATCTCTTTCATGAACACATAAGTGATAAGTTGGCTCAAGATTTTGCAAAATTTCAAGCATCACATCTTGATCTGCAGAACCATAACATATGAAAGCATCATACATTTTCTCTTCCTCTTTCAAATGGCGATCGCAACAACGACAATATAAATTTCGACTGTACAAAAATGCCATTATTACTTTACTAAAACGATAGTAACAAACTGCGCTACATAGAAGTAACACAGAAATTGATATAACAGTTAAGGAAATGGCGATGATCTCACCAGTCAGCAATTTCGGTGCTTTTGGACAGAACAAATCTATGGATACTTCCCGAATTAGCTGTTCAGAGAATGTCGGCTTGTTTGAAATTTTCCTCTTGCAATATGTAACATTTGAATCGAAGATTTTGTCTAAGTTTCTTGTGTACCACTGTTTAAAAGAAGTAGCTTCACAATTGCACAACCACGAATTATCTGCAAGGTAAATTTCAAAATTGCTAGTTTCTTGAACATGATCCATTAGTGATATGGGCAATTTACCTAATTGATTGCCATTTAGTTTGAGTATCCTTAAATTTGGTATATGCCAATTTTGTAAGGAAGTAAGAAAATTGTTGCTGAGATGGAGTTCTGTAACGTTCTCCCAATATGTAGAATTGATATTGAATTCAGTTAAGTTATTTTGATCTAGATAAATGGTAACAGAACGAAGAGGAAGCTGTTCTGGAGGCTCGTATAAGTCTTTCTTTCGACAATCCACGATAACTTCTTCTAAATCATTTTCGAAACATTGGCAATTTTGCGGACAAACAGGACTAACAGGACAAATTGAGTAAATTGGTGAAATTTCTGTTAGTATAACACCTTTATATTCTTCTGGATATGAACATGACATAGCCCTACTGTTTGGAAAAACCGTTTGGCTTAAAGGATTTTCAAGAAATTTAAGAAATCCTTGAAGTTTACAATCACAAACAAAAGTAAAATTTTCTAAATTATAAATAACAGGTTCCTTCTTAGATTCATCCGAAATTTGTTCGATTGAAATAATGGAAATTGGATTGAATCTCATGTCAACCTTTGTCTTTTCGTGACTCATTATACTTAAAGTAACAACAGATAAATTATTGTAACTTATATCAAGCTGTATAGGATTACGAGAGTTCCAGTTTAAAACAGGAAACTCTATAAAGTTATTACGAGATAAATTTATCATTGATAAAAATGGACTGTATCCGAAAGGATAAACACCAGAAAAAAGTATCAAATTGTTTTGAGATAGATCTAAGCTCTGCAATTTTGATAAATTTTGAAAAATAATACTGTCTAAACTATTTAACTTGTTAGAATTTAAATCTAAATCTATCAAATTATGTAAATCAGAAAATATTTTCGAAGGGAGATTGCTGATTTTGTTTCTTCCAAGTAACAATACGCTTAATGAACTGAGCTTAACGAATGTATTTTTATGAAGTTGACTTAGCTTATTATTATCAAAAGAAATACTCACCAGTAACAAATTTCTGCTAAATAAAGTTGATGGTATCATTAAAATTTCATTATCTTCGAAAGAAACATTACTCAAAAATCGAGAATTTTGGAATAATGAAGATGGAAGCCATTGAAGAGAGCAGTTATCCATGCTTATCATTTCTAAAGGTAGAGCTTTATGAAAGGTATCATTTAAAAGTTCTGTAATTGGATTATAGCTGGTGTTTAAGGCCACAAGATTCGGCAAGGACTGAACTAACTCAGCACTTATCATGGTTAATTGGTTATAAAACAGGTTTAAGAACCTTAAAGATTTTAAAGGTTTAAACCATTCATTTTTCAATATTTTAAATCTGTTACTATGCAAATGGAGAACTTGCAAAGAGTTTAATCCTTCGAAAACATCAATTGGCAGCTCTTCCATAAGATTTTCACCTAAATTAAGTAAAAGCAAAGAAGATAAATTTCTAAAGACAGAACTAGATAAATGACTTATGGAACAATTAACCATTGATAATTTCTGTAATTCTGGAAGTGTATGAAAGGTAAAATTGGAAAAGTTAGTCTGATATAATGATATTGTATTCATCATTGGAAGGTTTTCGAATTTTATGTTGATCGAGAGAGAAGTAACAGCACCCACTATAAAAACTGTTTTCAAAAATTCCAATTCATTGATAATAATGTCATGATTGATTATATCTGTCTTGTTATAAGTCAATGAGAAATAAGAGATTTTTGTTTTGAAAATGTAATCTTTCAGAAATGTAGTAGGAAAAATGCAATTGCTGAAGTCTATTTTAGAGATTTCTCCAATTTGCAAGCATTGGAAAAGATCAACATCAGCCGCCTTATAATCACATTGCATATTTGCCATGTCCATTTCGGTATTGATCAGCAGATAAGTTCCATCATTGGCCTTAAAACAAGGGAACAAAGAGGATGGCAGCTGAGTCATGATTGGACAAGATTGCCATTTTTCCCAAAAGTGTACGCAATTTGTGCAAAATATACCACAGAACTGTAGTAACCAAATAATTGCCAGAAAACCTCTCATGATTTTCCTGAAAAATGAAAAAAATAATATTAGAAATTTATATTTTAAGTTATTTTTTATTCACTTTTTACATATGAAAATATAAGAGAACAAAATATTAATCATAAGAATATTAATTACCATATGGCTATTTTTTAGCTCTCTCCGTCCTGTAAGCACTAAGAGATCTTTTTAGAAAGCCTATTATGGGTTCGGCCATGTTCTCAATGGGGTGAGAGACAGAGCCCAACATATCCGAACGGACCAATTTCCGATAAATTCCTGCGGTTTTTCGACCCGTCTGGATTCGATGCATAAGTTGCCTCATTAATTAAACGTTCGGCTATCCGATTTTCCCCATTATGGGCTTACTGAACCTTACGATTGGTCTGAAAAAGACCATCTTAATGCCCTTGAGGAGGAAAGAGTTAATTATTAATATGTATAATATTATATTATTTTTATAATATATAATATAATATACATATATATATTTTTTAAATTCTAAGATTAATTAAAAATATATACATATATTTATGTATATTATACATATTAATTTGTGTAATGTAATATATGTATATAAAATATTTGAAAAACTTAATTTTGTTTAATAATATATCATTTATATTATTTAACAAAAGGATTTCCATTTATTTCTAGAATATTTCTTATGTAATTTTAATATATTTTTTGCTAAATTATTAATTCAGAATTATTATAGTAATAATGAAAATAAATTTTTATGATATTACGAAATATTTAACATAAAATTGAGATAACAATTTAAAAGTCGTAAGACGACTTCCTAGTTTTAAATTGGAAGAATTTATGGCGAAATTACGTCACCATAAAAATAATAAATTATTTCTGAAATATTCGAAAGAGTTTATACATTTTCAATGAATAATTAGTCTATTATATTATTAATACAATCGAAAAGTAAGTAAAAAGGATGAGTGATCGACGATCACGTGACAGTACAGGACACTGGTGGACAGTAAACACGTGTAAACGAGAAGTTTTTAGATTACGTTTGCAATGTTTTAATTTCGTTACTTACCGTTACATTGTACAGTGGTGGTTAACCTGATCTTCACTAGTTGTCAGGATACTTACGTAACATTTTTAGATTTGCCTAATCTCTAATTTTCCAAGTAGGATATCGTGACGCTTCCGTTCGTCAAGACTTGACGTAACGTGTGTATTATATTTCTTCCTCACATTGTTACTGTAGCAGCATTAGTTTGGTAAGATAACAACTGATGATGTTGCGTAATGTTTTCTCCGCTTATAAGTTACTAAATGTAGGTCAAAGGTTGCGCTTTATGTTATTTTGTTATTATTATAAATGCCATTAATTGTAATTATCTCTCTTGGTTAAAGGTATGTTATAAAATTAATTTTTTAATTTAAAAGCTCTCTATTTTTTACAGTATGTAGGCAGTCCCGGATTTGCACGTGTGCTGCAACATAAGGCCACGCTTTGTGAGTCTTGTAGCTTGTGCGTGAGATTTTTACATGTGTTATTTGCTGGAGGGGAATGGCCTTTTATATGTTATAGCTTAGGCCCCCTGTAAGGGGTTGACGACAACTGGGCGATAGTCAAGTGGGCAAATTGCATAAACTGTATAAAATTTAATGAAATAAACAGGGCGTCCATTGAACATTAACCCTTCCCCTTCCCCTTGTCCGACTTGTAACCCCGTTCTCCTCTGGTGTGGACGTCATTTATGGACTACAGTACATATGTACTGTACAGTACATACCAATTATTACGTAAAGTGTAAGCACTATAAGCTGGAAGACATTTTAGTGCTGGATTTTGAACTCAATTTTTATGGGAGAGATGTAAAGAATTGTATTTTATTTGTAATAGGATATTTGTATCAATACTAATAACCAAATATATAAAGTAAATTTATATTAATAATTAGTTTAGCTTTATAGAAAGAATAACTTGGAATCTGAGCCTTACAAAGAAGAGTCTATATATATATATAGCTTAAAGTTAACATCTTAGTAAGACTAAGTAAGAATTAGCTAAGATACTAACTATAGGTAATTATTAAAATCATCATTAAACACCTTTGGCTGCTGAGACGCATTTATTTGCTATACACTTATGTTTTCAGCCTAATGTATAGGCCATCTTCAGGTGACATATTTTTGGAATATCAGTTACAAATTGTTTCAAAATAGAATACAGTAAATATAGAATATTATCCTATATCCCAAATTTCACTGAAGTTCCAAAAAAGGCACCTTTTAGTAATTATTCTGCTGAAGCTGCTTAGACATTTACTTGCTATAGGCTAGAGTCTAGCCTATAGCAAGTAAATGTCTAAGCAGCTTCAGCAGAATAATTACTAAAAAGTGTATAGCAGCCAAAGATGTTTAGTGATGATATTAGTAATTATTCTGCTGAGCATGGTTTCGACTTCTAATTATAGATATTTATACAGAATGAAAGTGAAAAATCTTCCCTTATTTGCCAAAATTTCTTGGAAATTAGCATGAATTGACCTAGCTTTATGTAGCTTTGTGTATATCTGTATATTATGGATCTATCTGCTTTCTATTTCTTCTTCTAATTTAATATTAGTAGAAATGAATTTTTAATACAGAGTAAGCCAACTTTAACTTATTATAAACTCGGTTCATGGTAAGTTAAAGTAGTTCATGGTAACTGTATTCATGGTACCATGGACTAGTACAGGTCAGCCTACTTTGGCCTACTTAACTTATCATAAACTTGGTTGTACATCGATATTATGACTTAAAATACTTTATTTGGATAGGTGAATCATAAAATGAAGTGTGCCGTTTTGTTCCTCATCCTTATTTACGAAGTGCATTCATCAGAATTCTTTAATATCTCCTGTAATGTCAATTCATCCTACGACATAGATATCGCAGTAAGTTATTTAACTAATAGTATTGTTATCGTATGCAACAACAACACTCTGCATACAGAAAGTGTAGAAAATTGTGTGCAAAACAGAAGATTTACTTCCGTTCTCATCGTCCGTTGCTTCGTGCCGAATGACATCATTGACTCAACCATATTCTACTATGCCGAGGGTATATCTATGTCGGATGTATACACGGAAGATAAATTCGTGTTCGCTAATCTCGTCGCGAATACTTTAATATTAAACATTCATAATGTTAGAGAAATCGTGTTTGACAATATGCCATTTTTGAGATCGCTAATCGTGAGAAATCCTGAATGGCAAATTTCCAATTCTACTTTCCGAAATGTTCCTAATTTAGTTACATTTTGGAATTCTGGTAACCGAGTGAACATCATAGAGGATAGTATATTTAATTTAATTCCGAATTTAGAAATCCTCCTCCTTGTTAACGGTAGCTTCAGTGCGGATAGGTTGGAAATATTTTCAGGATCGAATAAATTAAAGATCTTAAACATATTTGGAAATGGTTTGACATCGCTTCCAACGGATATTTTTGCAAACTTACATTTATTAAAGAAACTTTTCCTACACAGAAATTCTTTGACTGATCTCTCACCTACATTGTTAGGCCATAACAGATTATTGGAAATCTTTGAAGTATCAGAAAATCCATTGCAACAGTTACCTGAAGAATTATTTCAGAACTGCTCGAGATTACTTAGTTTTTCAGCATCTAGTTGCAAATTATCTTCAATACCAGAGAAGTTGTTTTCCAATTGTCCTTTGCTGATGAATGTCAGTCTGGATGACAATTTTTTAACCGCTATTCATCCAGAAACGTTTGTTAAAACCATACTTCTTCAATTGCAACTAAGTGGAAACTTGCTGAGTTCACTTCCTAGTGTGCTGTTTTATCCAGACAATCTTCTCACTCACCTAAATCTCTCAAGGAATTCGTTCACTCAAATTCCTTCCCGTTCTTTTGAGAAAATATTCTCATTGAAAGTATTGGATCTTCGTTCGAATAATATAGAGACAATTGAAGAGAAAGATTTTGCATTTCTAGTTAATCTAGAGAAGCTCGATCTTAGCCATAATAAACTTCGTAAATTTAGCACATTTGGTACATTCAGATACCTGCATTATATTAATTTATCTTTTAATAATATCGAGGAATTTCCTAAACTTTTTTGGGAACCTTTCAAAGTGGCTGTAATTGATTTAAGCTATAACAACATAACTCATATTTCATCAAGCGATCTACCTTCGTCGGGATTTATAAATTTGCAACATAATCAGATTGCTTACGTTACTATTAACAAAAATATTTCTCCGAATGTGTCACTCCAGCTAAATTTCAACGTTTTTTCATGCCAATGTTCTCTTAGGGATTTCATTAATAATATTCAAAGTCGTAGAATCAATATAGTTGAGGCTGATCATCTGACATGTCACGACAACATGAAAGATAATAAACTGGTGAATATCAATCTGTTGCACATCTGTCCATATTATGAACATTGCCCACGAAGTTGCCTTTGTTATCTACATGAAGATAATACAGTTTTAGTTAACTGTACTTCAGCAAATTTACGCACTTTTCCAGCCATTTTGCCACCCAAAACTTCAGTGGTACACATGACAAATAATTCGATTTCAGATTTTCAAATTCCGCAAACAGCAGAATGGCAAAACATCACATATTTGAATTTAGATCGTAATAATCTAAATCCCTGGACGAATTGGATGATACCTTTTGGATTAGAACAGCTTTCACTCAGAAATAACAAACTCGAGCTTATACCAGAGTCTTTATTGAGACACGTAGCGGCTGCAACCATCTTCGAATTAGATATACGCAACAACAGTTTCACTTGTAATTGTTCATTTCGTTCTTTTAAATACTGGTTTACTGATAATATAAAGAAGATCGTAAGGTCTAAAGAAGTTCTGTGTAGCAGAATTATAAATAATAACAATACTAAAGTTTTATCGGTGCTTCAGGATGTTCCCGTTGATGCATTTTGTTCACAGGAAGATGAATCGAAGATGAAAGTTGCTATCATTGCAACAACACTTTCTTTCATTTCTCTAGTTATAATTTCGAGTACAGTGTTGTATTACCGTCATAAAAAACTAATATTTGCTTTTCTGTATTCACGTTATCCCTCGATATTTCGCTTCACTGTATCAAGTATAGATGAAGACAAAGAGTACGATGCATTTATTTCGTATTCGAATCATGATCGCGACTGTGTCTTCTCTCTTATTTCTGAATTGGAGGACAAATATCCATTTTTCAAATTGTGTATTCACGAAAGGGATTGGCTTCCCGGTTATCCTATCCTTTGCCAGATTGAAAATTCGGTTAAGAATAGCAAGAAAACTATTTTAATAATGTCAGAGGAGTTTCTTAAAAGTTTCTGGTTTGAAACAGAATTGCAAATGGCTTATTTGCAATCTTTAGAGGATAGAATTGAACGAATTATCATCATTATTAAAGGTAATTTGCCACCGATCGACACGCTTCCATTAGATATTCAAACTTTACTAAAAACCAAAACATATTTAATGTGGGGAGAACGGTGGTTCTGGGAGAAACTGAGATACGCATTACCTCATTATCTTCCAACTAATATGAGTGATTCTTCGAAGAAAATGGTAAAATCTGTTGACGGGATGATCAATACATTTGTTTTATCCAAAACCGAACAATAAAGTTATATACTGTATTTAATTTTTGGTGCCGGCTTTCACAACGCCGGGCTGCAATTTTTAATCATATTTTTAATTTATTTTATTTAAAATATATATTTTCCACCTCAAATTAGTAGTGGCTTGCCCTTGTACTGTACATCTTACTTTTCCTTTAACAATGGAGTCATACCGTCATCTATCTAACAGCTTTCGGGGAAAAATGTTTGAATTAAAATAATATGATTTCTGATTTGCATTGGTCGTTCATATATGGTTAATAGGAGCCTCCTGTCTCTAAGCTTTCCGTATCTAGTCTTGTCTTTCATTTATCTAACTCCGTTCTAGAGATTAAAGAAAGACGGACGGACACAGTGGGAATTTATAGGTCTACAATTTTTTCAAATTGTAGTCCAACAAACCAATGACATAGCTCGTTTTATTTGAAACGTGCTATATCATTGGCTTGTTATGTCCGGGTCCGTTATTCATTAATCCAAAAGAACTCATCTGTATATATTGTTTATCGCGAAATTAAATTTGTTTTAATTGAATTCACGTGTCTGTGTATTCCTATCGCGCTTCACACATCACAATAGAAAGTATGTTACAAAATTGTAAGATATGTTTAAACTTATAATTTATTTGGAATTTCTGGCTTTTGTAAGAAATTTGAGATTATTTTTTAAAAAAGACAAAAAAAAAAAAAAAAAACGTCGACGCCATGTGACGTTCTGTTTGAGTTTTCGAATTTTTTAGGTACGATGGTGGAGTGATAAACACAGTCACGATTCAGCAAATCAGTTCCGTTATTCTGGAAAATTTTATAATTTAAAATATCTCCTGCTTGGAACACATTTTTTTCTGATTCGAAGAGAATTTGTCTGTACTTTTCGAAACAACGTTTGTACTATTTTATCATGTAAATAAATTTTTATTTATAATATTCGTCGTTTCCTAAAATATTAAACACCTTTTCATTGAGATACACATTTGTACAGTCGCTTCGAAATGGGCTATTAAATGGGCATGAGCTTGCAGGATCGAAGTAATGACGTTACAGACAGACTGCGCGTGAGTTATGCAAGTTATGATGTCACCACTAGTTCGAGCTACACACGACCCACAGCAAAAAGTCTTTACGACCACACTGTATGTATAAATTTACATAATAAATATCTCGAAAAGAGCTACGTTGTAAAAGTTATATCTGTCCTGTTCCTTTCTGTATGAAAGCTAAAGTATTAATTTTTAAATTGAAAATACGGTACATATAATATTTTTCTGTCAGCAATAAAAATACTGTAATTTCAATTATAGATAGTGTTTGAAAACAATGTTATCTATATTATTTTATTTGTTCCTGTCTGTCAATATTAGCTGTAGATAATATTTAATAAGTTATGCAAATTGATGAAAAGATTAAATGTGAATAATAAGGTAGAAATATTTAAGTCAACAGAACAATTTATCGCATTAATTTTACATTGAACAAGCTTTTATTAATGATTAATTGGTGTTTTCTAGATAAAAACGTAATAAAATTTTATCTTACAACTCAATGTACGCGTTACCTAGTAAAGCAGCTTTAATTCGGCTTGCTTTTCCAGCCTCATTAAACCCGCAACAAGCTCGAGAAGACACGAAATATATACAGTATATGTACACAAAACTGTGAAGTTCAGTTAATATAATTGCTAAGGCCGGATGGCCAAGATTGTTAAGATGTTAGTCTAGTGTTCTGGGAGGATCCAGGGATTAAATCCGGGTGAGCGATGCCTCAAGAATTTTTCATGGGTGGTCTAACCTGGATATGTCATCACCTGGCCGCTCCCGTTGTGGGCCTGGAACCCACGGTGGGTGAAGAAAACCTTAATATCCACAGAACACAAAGAACCAAAAAATGAAGGAAACAAAAAACAATTGCTAGATCCATCAAATCCATATATTCACTCTGTTGTGGGTTAGTTTCTCTACTCAACGAGAGGGTAATCACTGATTCATAATTATCAAGGATTTCTATACTGAAGCAAGTTATGTAACTTACTAGTACAGTGCATATCTGTCGAAATTATTGTTCTAAAGTCTGTCATTTCTCAATTCGTCTATATCTATGTTGTGTCAATTAAGAAGTATTTACGTTGCGATAGCGTGATCGACGCATCTATACATTACAAAATACTGAAGAGATACTGATATCTCTTCCTCGTATTTCCTCGATTAAATTTAGGGATTTACTTTTCAAAACGTATCCCCGGGGTTTATTTGAAGACCCGGGATTTATTATCTTGCAACAGAAAACGACGTAGTAAAAATTGAAAGAAATACCTAAATTACTCATACATTTTTCGAACCTATCAACTTCAATTATTGACTGTATTTACGGATTACAGCTACAACCAGTGGCGCACTCGGAATTTAATCTTGGGAGGAGTCGAGTTAAACGGATAAAAAAAAAACGGAGTCAAAATTTAAAAAATTGCGAATTCAATAAAATTCCTACCTTGTGTGGCTAATAATTTATACATAGTATAGAAATAGATGCCATAATATAAATAAAAATCAATTTTAATTAGTATTTGTTGGAAAATTTTCTAGTATTTGTTTTTCTCTTTTTTTCTTTTTGGAGGATGCCAAGGCCTCTTGGCCCTCCTCTGAGTTCGCTACTGGCTACATTTGAAATAATTACTATTTTACTAGTTAATTGATTCACCTATACATTGCAGTACTTCAACATGTTTCTAATGCTTTTAAACCTGGAATTTATTTTTTAGCAGTACCTTTGTTGTATTTCTTTATACACACTGTGTTTCCTCGATTAAACCCGGAGTTCAAATAAACCACTGGGTATATCTATATATGTAGTTTTTTTTTTTTTATTTTAAATGCGACAAGAGGGCATCATGGAATTGGCCAGGCCCAAAATGGGGACCGTGAAGAACGAGACTCGATTCATCCGGTAGCCTAAATACTGTTCTTGAGAAATTCCTGAGATTCCGATCCAGAATTGATTCCAGATAGTCCAGATCTTACGGTATCTTGATTTGTCCTCATCCCATCAAACCTCCAGGAAAACGAGAAACTAAGTTTAATCATGGAATTATGAATTATTTAAATGATACATGAAATTGAGAAGACAAAAAAAAAATTGTTCTTGTCAAACTCTTCCTCCAACTATAAATTTCTGGATGTTAATACCTCAGGCAATGGGTCGATACCACGGGTAAGGAAGAGGAAGGCTGTTCTGAGTTGTACCATCCGTGATAGATTGTGGGAGTGTAAATATAATCGAACCTGGATCCTTTGTAGGCCATTGGTTCTTAACCAGTGTTCCGCAAACCTACCACGAGTGTTCCACGAATGAAAAGATTTTAAAGATTTTATTCAAATTTATTCCCATTGCTATATTCGTAGATAATTCCATGTTTCTATTTTATTCAATATATTAAAGTTTATTGGTTTATTGTTTCATTGTTTCCTGAGAATAGTAAACATGGAATTGCTTCTCAATTTTTAATGTATTGATGCTAATGCTCCGTGTAATAAAAAGTATATGAATGGTTGAGAACCACTGCAGTAGGCTATTAAAGTACATATAAAATTTAAATAAAATTACTGAATTTACTACCCGACCGTTTCCATTGTGGTCCCACCAATATGAATACCCAAAAAAAGGATTTTTTTGTATTTGCGGGTGGAAAGAGTTAATTAAATATTATTAATATATATGAAATTTTGACTTTTCAAATTTACTGACTACATAAATTGTTGTTTCACAAACAATGTAAACACAATAAATAAATACATTAAGTGCAATTTACATTTACTAGGCTTAATAAGCTTGAAGAAGTCCTCTCTTTGGACAATTTTGTCCTCGTCGCATTTTTTCTACTTTCAGAAGAAACAGAAAGAAATCCAACAAGGCGCTCCATACCTAGAAGAAATGAACTGATAAAGTCTAAATTCCTTATTAGTCCTTTTAAAAATTTTAATAAGTTTCCACAAATAACATGTAATTTATTGTTATATCATGAGGAAGATTCATTAAGAGACGTGGCCAATGACATGCTGAGTGCCGCAAGTTAAAAAAAAGCTTCACACACACATATATATATATAGGGACTTCACATATATATATATATATATATATATGTGTGTGTGAAGTCTCTAAAATCGAGTCAAAATTACGAATAACTATAAAGTTTCTAAGTCGAAAAGTTTCGGAGGTCAAATCGGGTCAGGAACACATGTTGGTGATGTAGACCAGAGAGGAAAGAAACTTTCTTACTTATTTTAAAACAAACGCGACGCGATGATAAACGACAGAGGGGAATGTCAACCGAGAAAGAGAGAGCTTTGTCAAGATGCTCGTGAACAAGTGTGGGGTCTAAACAATCGAGAAAAGGAGGTTAATGACCAAAAGGACATCTGGTAGACCGTTTAGGTTCAAAGACGCCAGAGAAAAGGGCCATAACGGAGTAAAATACGAGCACGGTCTTCAAAAGCTCCGTCAACACCTCTCGGACCTTTCCCGACCCAGATCGGTCTCGGGCTTCGCCCAGAGACAAAAGAATGACCAATCGGGATAAGGGAGAGAGCGAACAGGACCAATCAAAAGGGTAAGATGCAGGAAAAAATCCTATAAAACCCCGAGTCTCAAGGTCAAGCGTCGGTTCTCCTCAAGATTTTGGTGCATCCCCTCCGAACTGTTCCGAAGTGCCATCTCAGCCGACCCCTCCGGATTTGAGATCTTGTGACCCAGAAGATCATCCCACTATCTACGCCTGCCCCGGGGCTGCAGCACCAACCTCGGTCGAAGGACGACCTGCTACAAGACGACGATCGTCGAAATCAACGCCGGCTCGAAAGCAGACTGTTTTGTTTCTAGTGTAAGTTAACTTTATGACAAAATAAACGATTTTTGTGTAAGACACATGTCATCTTTGTCTCCTGCCGCCTCCACCCACATACAATTCGCCCCTAGGTTTTCCTGACGCGCAATTAACTTATTGCCCCTAAAAGTCGGCAAGCTTATATATATATATATATATTATGAAAAAATAATCTTTATGTCATTACTTTTAGCTAATGATAATATTAAATTATTTAAATAAAGCTGCTTATAATAAGGTCTTTAAAAGTATTGTTAAATTTTATTTTCAGTTTCAAACTAATCAATTCATTTTTTAAAGAAACTTTGATATTTTCATAAGTTATATACAGTAGTTTCCCTTTACAAAAGAGCCCGATTCGCAATGGTGTCCATCACACATGGGCGAGGCTCTGGAACGCTACTCTAATTCGCAATGAATGTGAAGAGAATCAAAGGCAAAAATTTCCTGGAATTTTTTTTGTGCTCTGTCCCAGATATGTCAGGCACCATCCCATACCATCCACTCGTCCTAACTGTAAGCCTGCCAAAACCCACAGATGGCCGATGGCTTGCGGCTATGTGGTAGCCTACTACTCTGGAAGACCAGGGATCGCATTCTAAAGGATCGAAAACCCCAGGAACTTTTCGGAAGTTGGTTTATCCAGATGTTCGGCATCACCCCTCACCACCCAGCCGACCCATTATAAGCCTTGCGGTCATAAAGGTCCTCTTAATAGCCATAGGATGGAAAGTTAAAAAAAAAAGAAAAAATCTGAAGGAGTAGATTAAATCGAATCTTTGTAGCAATAGGCTGAAACCTTGCTCCATAGGACATAATCTGGTCATCTTAATAGTGGTATGAATCAGTACATGTTCATGAAATGTAAATAACATTAAACCTTACTTACCTTCAGCGCCGGATAAAGGGGCGGGCAAGCCGGGCGACTGCCCGGGGCGCCAAATTTTGAGGGGCGCCGATATAAAAATAAAATATTTTTTTACATTCATTATTTTTTTAGATTTTATAAATTAAAATTGATCATTTTTCATGAGACATCGATTTTTTTAGCAAGCAATAAATTGTTTTTTTCTTTAATAATACCAAATAAAGGTCACAACGCTAATTATTTTATTATTGTCAACAGATATAAATAATATTACAATTATTCAAAGAAAACTATTTGTATAGTCAGAATTCATAATAACTCAAAAACAAAAAAAAATTAATAGACAAAAACAAAAATTTACTAATTAAAATAATGAAACCTAAGAATTTTTATGGCTTTTATCACACAACATTGATGCAGACAAACAAGGACGACGCCAGCCAATGGGTAAGGGGGGGCAAGATGATGTAAATTGATAGAGGATATAAATTGTATGTAGGTAAAATAGAAACGATTCATAAAGTTTTAATCATTTACTATGTACCGGAAAAGAAATATCTCAAATAAAACATTTTCTTTAACTTACAAGAAGCCTAAGAAGATTATTTTAATTAAAACTTAGCATTTAAATGACTTTTTCGAATTTCTAGGGGAGGGCAACTGCCCCTCTGCCCCTCCCCCTGGCGAATTCCTTGCAGACAAATGCTTTTTAATCTCTAAAAAGTTTATTTTTATTTATTTTGAAAAGATAATTTGTAATCAATATCACGTATCACAACAATCTACTCAAAAAATGGACGAAATCAAATTTATAAATTACAAATATCAACAAAATTATGAATAGTCAAAGTGATACTGGCGCCTGTCATACGCCTTAATGGTTAAATAACTTTGTCTTTCTGTAAACTTTGCATTAACAACACTTGCCGTGCTTTAAATAAATAAATTTTTTATACAGTTCTTTATTGTGTAATTTTGATTTTTTGCCTTTTTTTACTTCTTTTTTAATTTGCAGTAAATTTGTATATTTTTGTATGAAAGAGCGCCAAATTTTGTTTTGCCCGGGCGCTCAAAACCTTAGAACCGGCCCTGCTTACCTTACTTACGATGTTCCGCTTGATAATAAAATCAAAGAGTACAACACCTATGGGAGGACCAGTGTATCTCTTCTGAATGTTCGTCATCTATTATTAGGTGAAAATAATTTATAGTAAAAACGATAGCTTCCTAGCAATTATATTTATTTTTAAATCTTAATTTTTTTAATATTAATTAGAAACATAAAATTTCTGATTTAAAAAATGTACACTTCATATTTACCAGAAGATTCTCTTCAGCATTCCAAGTAGTTATAAAATATTTGTGCAATTCTCTAAGTGGATTTCTAGCCTGAAAGATATAAATGAAAAAAGGAATATTTATTACAAATATTAAAGAATTATAAACTAATGCCATCGATTTTCGACATTTTCTACCGGTGACCGAGTTGATAAAATAGATAAATACTAATAGTTGGCCGCTGATTTTCTCTTGACTAACAGGCTGGCTAAGTAAGGGTTTTTGGATTTTCTTCTCGTATTGTGAAAATTATGAAAAGTGTTTTGTTGACCGACTAGGACAAACACTCAAAAACAATATACATAATGTCACTAGAAAAAAGATAGAAAAATGAATTTATTTCGTGTGATAATAAAATTTAGGTACAGAGGGATTCCAGCTCTAGGGAACCCATGACCCACGGCTAATCACCACACCAGTTTTCAGTAATTTTATCCACTCGGCCACTGGTGAGCAGCTCCCAGGTGGAAAAGAACTAAAAATGAAAAAAAAGTTATCTACATTATATAGAACAGCTGATAAATAAGAGTTTTGGGTTCTCTTTCTACTATTAACATAACAAATTCATAATTTAAAAATAATAATGATAATAACAGTTACTTACAGATAACCAAAGTTCTGCAGCAGTGAATAATAACAGTAAGAAAATACCAAAAAAACTTGCAAGAAGAATTAATAAAAAAATAGACACGATCCAATTTTTTTCAACAAACAGAACGATGTATAGCAGGATACAACTAGAAGAAATGGAAAATGTATAACCACAGCAAAAAATAAGACTGGTGCATTCATTGAATTCTTTCAAAATTTCTGTATATTTTACGTGTCTTCTATATACTGAAAAAAGAAATTGTCTGAGATCTTCTGCCTCCAATGTAGTATTCTGAATTTCTTCTGTTAAGTTATCAAACTTATTTTTAATTAAGAGTAAAACAGTTACACCAAGCTGTACTCCAAATAAAAGTAAACCAATAACATAAACAACAGAAACAACAGCTAAGCAGATACATAAAGCGGTTTGCCATTTTCCATGAAGGAGTAAATCGTACTCGAGTAGATTAAGTAAAAGCGCAAAAGTGCTTATTAAAAAAACAAAAACGTAAGTATTTAAAGATAAAAGTTTATATTGTAATCTAATGGTATAATGAATTTCTTCTTCGTTATCAGTGTAAAGAAGAGAGTTGCAAAATTTACCTCTACGATAAAACACGCTTACAGAGCAACAAACTGTAGCAGCTACATACACATCCAAAAATATAGCTTTTATAATAAGTATATCTTCGCCGAAAAAATAGAAAATAAATTCGCAAGGCATACAGTCTGGAAAAATAAATGTAGCGGTAAGATACAGCGCAATAAGATGAAATATAATTACCAGACATATATGATATACATGCATAGAACGTTGATAGAAAAGTGAAGATGTGTGAGTGCAGCTTAATGTCATCCCTATACCGAAAATTCTAGCAATTTCTTGACTTGGGTATAAAATGCATCCGAAACAATACGACATATTTGGCTATTTGAAGTTTTAATTATAAATTTTTATAAGTGGCAGAGTGGGAAAACCACTGAACAATTGGACGCGAGTTCGAGCCTCGTCAAAAAGCTAGCCACGTGGAGTTTACCGTGCTTCTTTCACGTATATAACACCTAAATAAAGTCAGTTTCTCATAGAAAATCTTCCTGGAAAGATAGCTCAAGTATTCTGTTGTTTTATTCCATTAATTTAATCCAATCCTAAATATTTATAGTAAATAAAAATCTATAGAATCATAATAAGCTAAGTATTGTTTTAATAAGGACCTACGAAAAAGACTTTCATTCACGATCTACATATACAGTCTTCTACCCTTATAGATTACTTACTAGCACTAGATTAAGACAGAATATTCATTACTCTTAAAACTTCTAGAATAGTGCTCGTAAGCATTTGGGTTATTAAAAGTAGATAATGCATTAACATAATTTGAATATTTTAGTATGTAATGATTATGGCTTTCATTATCGAACAAGGATTGCTAATGTATGTTTGTAAAGGAACTATTAAGCTAAGAATATTTACTCATTCATAAAATTCACAATTTTACATAAGGAAAATTCAAATATAATAATCAATAATAAGCACTTCAAGCATATTAATTTTAGTAAATGCAATGCAATAATGGTTTATTCATTACAGAGACTATTTATTTAACTAAGTGCATTTACTAATTAATGAAGTATACATACAATATTTCTTTCTTAGTTATAAAGCACTAAATACACAATTTTTTAAAAACTCCGCCCTGTGGAAACTATGGAGGCCGAATGATGACAGACGGGGGCCCGACATATCCGGACTGACCACTCCGAAAAATCCCTGGAGTTTTTGACAAGTCCGAATACGATTCCGAATCCCTGGAGCGGTAGACTTTCATCCTAACTGTAGTATAAAGAGAAAAAGACGTTATCTTAACAAAAGGTTTTATTCGTGTATAAAACGCACGACTGTTACAAATTCAAATGCAGCGAGAAACAGCGCTGCCAGTCCAAGATACTAACTACTAAGGGGAGAAGTGTGGCCACACACTACTACATTCTCTCCCACTTACATTACATAATATAGTTCTTCAAATAACTGGGCTGATGGCGTTGCCTTGCAGGACGAGGCTACCCGATTACTTCTGTTGGGGATGAGAAAATATCTTTTTCTTCGACTTGGGAGGGATACAAATCGTAGCCTTAGTTCGGCCATCCGGCTACACTTTCCACACCGAGGACATTTTTCACTTGTATCATATGTCCAGGCCAACAACCGGGATGTCAGATATATACAAATCGAAATGGTTTAGAAAATGTCTATTAGTTTAAGTTCTTAATCAACAATACACGGTGGGCAAACTGATCGAGAGATTAGAGGGATCCAGGATCGAATCCTAACGAACACCTCTTGAGGAATTTTTCATGGGTAGTCTGATACATCTAGCCCCCTCCCCTATCATCTTTATGGGTCTGACAGAACTCACAATGGGTATGGAGAGGAAAAAAGCCCTCTTACTCCCACAGGGCAGGAAATAATTTAAAAAGAATAACTTTACCACTCAGTGAACAAATAATTTTCTTCTTAACTTTTAAACTCTTCCCGCCCTGTGGACACTAAGATGGCCTCTTTTAGCAAGCTCATTATGAGTTCGTTCAGGCCCATAATGGGGCGGCTGGATGGTGAGACACGGAACCCGACATATCCGGACGGACCACTTTCCGAAAAATTCCTGGGGATTTTTTGACCTTTCTGGATTCGATTCCGGGTCCCCCAGAGCGTTAGGCTGCCACCTTGACTGCTCGGCCATCCGGCCGTTAAATAGTTTTCTTCTGAAGAATTTTTTAAAAATATTACCTACATTGTAAAAGTAATTTTTATCAGCTAATAAATAACAATTTCAGAAAATAATAATAATAAATGTTTTATTAATAAAATAACGGAATGAGAACCGCCACCTGTCGTTAAAATAAAAATAAACAGAAGTATGGAATTCAAAATGATGTAAGCTGTATTTATGTTTTAATTCAATAAAAACTTACGGGAACAATTATAAGAAATATTATTGTTTAATACTTTTTAGATGATACTAGTGAGGTCGTCATGAGCAAAATATTATATATTCCAACAGCATTCATTTTTGCATCTCTATGGATTTATCTTTTGACAAGTTGGGCTCCTGCTTTGTAAGTTGAAATGAAATTAATAGTAAATTTTATTCTATTATTAGGAAATGATGATAGGTTTATATGGCTTTACGTCGAAACAGTATTAAACATACAACATTAGATAACATTTGATTCATAGAAAAAACAATTCACATTGAATACATCAACCATAATGGTACAATTATACCTCTGAATGAGACAGGACCTTATCAGAGCTGTAGACTGTACTCATAGGAACAAAAAAGTCAAGGAAACCGTACATCTAGATGTGATCCTTTATGAGATACAGCTCCTCGAAATCAGGTGGTGCATGATTGTGAATGGTAAGATTTAAGCTGTGAATGAGGGGTTTTGTACCTCTTGAGAACTGTAGATCCCTTATATGAGCAAAAAAGTTGAAGGAATCACACCTGTACATGCAACCCTTCGCGAGGTATTCACGTTCAAAGGTCAGTTTTTAACATGTATTGGTATACTGCCTATTTTCCGTGCTCTGCTTCATCAAGGTGAGCCATGCTTTGCATGTAGTCGTGTGCTTCGGTGCAAGCGATGGCAAGCACCTCGGTGCTTGGGTGGGAGTGAGTCCCTACACCCCCTAAAACTATATAACGTTAAGTACTCCACAAACAGTCAAGTGGGCTACTCGAAGCTAGCATAGTTAAATATGATAGTCTTAGTGGAGCGATGTGACTTGCAATCTCGAGGGACTTGATTTTGGGGGCTGTAACTTGTGAAGGGTTGCTTGTAGAGATATGGTTCCTTTGACTTTTTTGCTCCTATGGGTACAGCTCTGATAAGGTCTCAACAATCTCATTCAGAGCTTAAATTGAGCCTTGTGAGTTGTGTTGCTCTGCTAAGACTATTGTTTAAAATTTAACAGTAAATTATACAATGGGATCGGTTACTTAGTTAAAATGAATAAAAGTAACTATGTTTTTAAAAATAAAAATAAAATAAAATAAAATATAGAAAACAGTCTTTGAGCTGAAACACTTAATTGACAACAGTTCTGAGGTAACAAATTATGAAATTAAACAGTTAACAATAAAAAGATGTATTGTTAACTGTTTAATGTCGTAACTTGTTATCTCAGAATTGTTGCCAATTGAGTGTTTTAGCTGAAAGACTATTTCTATATTTTAATTATTTTTTTTTTAATTTTTAGAAATATAGTTACTTTTGTTAGGGTTACCATACTTCCATATTTAGTATGGATAGTCTGTACTTTAAAGGCTCTGTCTGTGTTTGTATTGTATAAAAAACAAACAAGATGTCTGTACTTTTCAACTGATTGTGCAGTTAATAGTTAAATCATAACCACTTAGATTTAAATCTGACAAAAAGTGCTACATTTTTGATAATTATTATTGTGTTTATTGGCTAGGTGGCAACATTGTATAAGCAAATGTAATGGCTATGTTGCTTACGGGCTTTCCATAAGTTACATCTTCATTTTTCTTGGAATTTTACTTTCTCTCCCCCATTGTCATAGTTTGTCCAAGTTTCTGTAACCCCCACCCATCTTCAGATGGCCAACAAAACTCAACTTCCCTTCCAAACCTTTATCACTTTATGAATAATAAAATGTATAAACTGTATAAAATTTAATGAAATAAAACGAATGTCCATTGAAGTTCCATCTCTCCCCCCCACTTCTTTGACTTTGTTCAATTTATCATAGCCCCCTCCCCCTTCCAGTGTTGATGTTATTTATGGATAGTCCCTTAGAGTCATTGTTCTCAATCTTTTTGAAGTCGGGAACACTAAACTTTGATATTTTTTTCCATGGAACACTTAAAATACATCAGCTTAAAAGCGGGGGTGGCAAACCTCTTTGAAATTGAGAGCACACTAGGTCTAGTATACGACATCATTGGCATTTGTTGATTACATTCCCATACAAAAATTATTTTACATTGTATTGATTTTTCTTTTGTGACAATTTTTGATTGTATATTTGATTTTTTCACGAAACACTTGAAGTGGCTTCATGGAGCACCTGTGTTCCGCGGACCATGGATTGAGAACCATAGCCTTAGAAAACATGCACATATTCATTAGAGCAGGTTTTTTAATTCAATAGTACTTGTTGTCTAAGTGGTAAAATAGTTTTTTTATATTTAAAATTGCATTGTTCCCCAAAGAAAAGTATAAATTGAAACTTTATATTTTATGCCTACATTTACTAGACTGAAAAGTATGAATAAATTCCTTTTATTTTGCCTTGCTGTCCAAGCACTTTTTATGCTAATCTGTCTGTATTTTGCCTTCAACTGTTATGGTAACCCTACTTTTATTTATTTTAAGACTATTGTGTTTAATTATTTAGCCCATGTGACTATGCTGGCTTTGAGTAACCCACTTGACTGTTTGTGGAGTAGTTGATGTTATATAGTTTTAGAGGGTGTGGGGTGCTGAGGTGCAAGTGATAGCGAGCATCGCAGCACACAACTGCATGTGGAGCATCGGTCAAAGCAAGTGATTGTTTACCTTGACCAACATGGAGCATGGAGAATAGATAGTATACTGATACATGGTAAAAACTGATTTTTGGAGGTGAGTATCTTGCAAAGGGTTGCTGGTCTCTGATTTTTTGTTCATACACAGCAATTCTGGGAGGAATCCCTCATTCAGAAGTTACATCTTATCATATAATCTTTAAAATTTATGATACTGTATATTACATGTGATTACCTATTTAATCAGTTATGCAAATAAGAGTGGTTACAAGGTCCATGTTCTAGAGTGGATAAAACTGCTGAATGCTGACTTTCAGTTATGAGTTTGCACCGTGCCAATTGCCATTTACCGAGTTTTCTTCACATGTCTAGCAGCAAAATAGAGGTTATTTTTTCATGAAAGTTTTCCTAAGAAGTATACATTAAGTAGTGTAGAAATAGAAGACAACACAATATAAATAAAAAAAAATCAATTTTAATTAGGAAAACTTCTTGGAACATTTTCTAGTTTTTTTTTTGTTTTTTTTTTTTTGCTTTTTCTTTGGAGGGTCCCAGGATCCCTTGGCTTCCCACTAGGTGCACGATTGATCCAAAGTCCATATGAATGAGATTGTATTATGGGTCTTGTAGGTTTTTTTTGTTTTTTCATTTTTGTTTTTTTCTGCTCTGAGGGCATAAGAGGATCCTTTTTCTTCCGGACCGATTATGGTTTTGGATAGGCTTATAATGGAAGTGGTTAAAAGATGAGAGACTTATCTTTATGTGTTTGAATCAGATGGGTGATCATCCATGAAAAATTCTGAGCTTGCATGCCCAGATCAATTTCAGGTTTCTCATAACAGTAGTCTGGCTGACGCCTTAACTGTTTCAGCCATTTTGCCATCATTTAATGAGTGCTAGAGTTTTTTTTTTGAAAGCTTTACAGTAATCTTTTGGCATATGTGAGCAATTTCTTATTATGTGAAAGGGTATTAAAGTAATTATAAAATATTTATTAGCTATTAAAAAAACATGCAATTTACTGAAATTATGTAAATCAATTAAATAAAATTTAAAAAATAAATTTTAGTACTTCTTATTTTGGTCTGATGTGAATTAATTAACTCATCTAGAATATTTATTTCTTAGATACAAATATACTAAATATGTGCAGGGATAAATGAATCAGTATGAAGAATAGCTTATTATTTAATTTATTTTTATAACTTTTAATTTCATTAAAACGAATGTATTACATTGATATTTAAAACATGGATAGGTACGTTTGTTTTTTATTTTAACAAAAAGTAATTTCTGATAAACTGTAATATTGGAATTAGTTCATGTTTATTGATTGATACTAATAATCATCTTTTCTGATAAATTTTAAAGTTTAAACTAGTTTGTCACAATAGTTCTCCAAATAGAAAATGTTAATAAAGATTATAAGATACAAATAGCCCTGAATGAGGTGGTTGGGACCTTATAAGAGCAGTAGACCATGCCCACAAAAGTAAAAAAGTCAAAGGAACTGTGACTTTTTTACTCTGCAAGATGTAGCATGCCTTGAAATTGGCCTAGCTGAAATTTTAAAGACCCTCTAAAGTGAATAAATCCAAAACTATTTCTTAAAACAATGCTAAAAATCAATTGTTTCCCACTTTACTAGAGATGGCTAAAAGCTTGTAAAACATGAGAAATGCTATTGCACTGTGCACTCTGTTAGGTTTATTGTGCATTTAACATACTTGTTAATGCCTTATGACCTTTTGTGAGCCTTCACAATTAGAGATAGGGTTCCTTTGAGTTTTTTAGTCATCTAGAGGAGATCTAAAATTTGGGGAGTCCAAATCAGTCATTCAGAACTACTATTTTACCTATTATACAAAGGCTATATTTTAAATAAGGTCCGTTTTTTAATAAGAAGAAAAATACTGTAAATATCATTAAAATATATTTTTTTCCATATTCTACATACTTTTATCTACTTTTCTACATAATTTCCATTTTTGTTAAACTTTTGTCATACCGCTCAACAAATTTTTGAATTCCAACTTCAAAGAAATCTGCCGCCTGCGAAGAAACCCAACCCATTACTGCAGTTTTCCTTCTTCATCGTCCTTGAACCGTTGACCACCAAGGAACTCCTTTAAGTATTGAAACAAGTGAAAATCACTGGGGGCAAGGTCTGGACTGTAAGGTGGATGATCTCGTTGTTCCCATCCAAAAGAACTGATTAGACCTCGTGTTTGTGCAAAAACATGTGGCTTTGCATTGTCATGGAGCAACATTACACCGAAGACAGTAGGCCACACCGCTTGTTTTGTATGGCACGCCGGAGTTTTCTCAAAGTCACACAATATGTATCAGAATTGATTGTTGTGCCTCCTGGCTTAAAATTCTAACAAAATTCCTCTCTTGTCCCAAAAGATGGTTGCCATGATCTTTCGTTCTGAAATTGTCTGTTTGGCTTTCACTTTGGTTGGCGAAGATGTGTGTTGTCATTCCATTGACTGTTGCTTGGACTCAGGAGTCATGTGAGACACCCAAGTCTTATCTCCTGTAATGATGTGGTCCAACAATTCATCTCCTTCCTGATCATATCGAGTCAAAAACGATAAAGCACTGTCTAATCTTTTTGTTTTGTGATTGTCAGAAAGCAGTCTTAGAACCCACCGAGAATACAATTTTCGATAATTCAGTTTCTCCGAAACAATGGTATACAAAACTGATCTTGAAATCTGTGGAAATTTAATTGATAATGTTGAAATCGTAAATCGTCGGTCCTCTCAGATTTTGTTATCTGCATCACAAACCAAATCTTCAGAAATCAGAGAAGGTCAGCCAGGGCATGGCCCATCATGCACATTAACTTGTCCATCCTTAAACATTCTTACCCATTTTTGAACTTTACTGTTACTCATAGCATCATCACTGTAAACTTCACAAATCTGACAGTGAATTTCTGCTGCCGCTAAGTTTCTTGCACTCAAGTATCGAATAACAGATCGTATCTCATAGTCAGCTGGAGACTCAATTTTCTTAAACATTTTAAACTTCTACAGCTCAGCATACAGACAGATGATATGGCTGCAAATGGCATCAAAATGCGTGCCAAGCTTGCTCGGAGCAGAAGCGCATGCGTACTGCCATGATTACGCATTATTCTCACTCTCATTCACAAACGGACCTTATTTAAAAAATAGCCCTCCTAGAATAACTTTGAGATGTATCTTCAAAATCTGTAATCTCTGCCATTTTATCTGATATATATACAATCTATTGATATATACATTTTTTAATTATAGTTTTTCAATTATCTTTTTACTTGTTTGTGTGTTAAAATCTGTATTTAAAAAATTGTATTCTAATCTATTCTTTTACAAATGATCTAAAAATTACAGTAAATATTTTATAAGTTCTTTTCATGAATAAAGAAGATAGAATGCAATTTTGAAAATTATAATATATTTGTATTTGTGACATTTAATTTTATTATTTTATATAACTAGCTACTTTATAGTATTGATAAGAAGAGCTAAATTATAGAGCACAAACCAAAAGAGCACAAAAGATTTAAATGAAGAAATATATATTTAAAATTTAGTTAAAAGTTTCAGCTATAATGTGTTGCTTTAGAATCCAGGGATGGGATTTGACTTCATTACTTAAAAACCACTCATAAGTTAATTTAGCTGTGTGGATAGGGACATTATCTTGTTGGAAAACCCAATTTCAGTAATTATATCAGCCCAAGGCAAATGATGATTTTCTAGCATGTCTTGATAATGAATTGCATTTATTTGGCCACTGAGGAATGCAATATTTGTCTTGCCAAACCAACTAAACCCACCCCATGCCATCACTGAGCCTTCCTCTTGCTGCTGTTTTGAAAATATTTCTTCCTCACCTCTCAAATCATGCCAATAACAAGTCCAACCATCTGGTCCATCAAGATTAAACTTCTTCTCATCACTCCAGATGATGTGCTTCCTTGTGTCTGTCTATTCCATTTTTTCACATGCCCACTGCAAGCTATTTTGCTCATGGATGGAGATTAGTGACGGTACAGGCTTTCTCTTCTTATAGATGAGATACTGACATTTACTAACAATTCTTCCAATTGTAGATTTTGATACATTAAGCTCTGGTTTTGATACTAGTTTTCGTAAAGATGTTTGGTTGCTTTTGATTTCCCTCAAAATACTACGTTTTCTTCTATTTGTAAGCTATGAAGGTTGACCTGTTGATTTCTTTTGTTCGTATTTGTCTCAAGCTTTGTGAAATTGTCAGTTACAGTTGGAGAACAATTCATTTTCTTTGCAATTGCCTTTTCTGAGTAATTTTCTTGTCTTAAAGCTGAAATCTTGCCTTTTTCAACATCTGTTAAGGGTTTTGCAGGTCCCATGATGAAAAACAATTCATTTACATCAATATGTAACAGAAATAAGCATTTGAAAAAAGTGGCAGTTAAACTGTTGTACTGTATGACCTTTATTTCTAGAAAATTAGACTTTCCTTTATATTTTTGGGACAGCGAGAAATGTGATTTTGATTTAAATTAATTTATTATTAAGTTGTTAAATGATATAATTACATGATTTTTATTATGTTTATTTATAAGTTGTAACTACCTTAAAATTAAATTGGTTTTGTATATACAATAATTAGTTTAGCTTTTATTTGTATATATTTGTATAACAAGTTGTGCCTGTATATTTATGGGATGTGCCCTAGTTGAATAATTCACATTAGGCAAATCACTTCTGAAACCGGCAAAATATTGCAATTTCTAGTACTTTCGACCATAAAAGATTATCTGAATTTTTGTGGTTTACACTTATTGTTGGTTTGTTAGGACCACAATGAGAATGGCCAAGTGGCAAGGGACAATGCCAAACAATTATTGAGACAGACTGCTCAAGAAAAATGAATTTTTGTTTATCCTGATTAAGGTTGATAGCACTAGAAATGAAATAATTTGTGAATTTCTGAAATTTGATTTGTCTAATCTTAGCTTTTATTATAATTATCATTTATAAATTTTAATTATAATTATTATTTACAATTAATATTATATTATTATTAAATCTGTAGTGAAAATTTAAAGTATCCAAATAGTCTAGAAGAATTAAGAGAAGTTTCTGAAGTATTAAAACAGTATCAAAGGGACCATTATATATACGTATTTATATTATTTGCTACTGCTTATTTATATAAGCAAACGTTTGCCATTCCTGGTTCAGTATTTCTTGTAAGTAAATAATTTTATATAAATTTATTACTTTTATAAAAGAAAGTATTAGTAACCATTATTATTATTTTGCAGAACATATTATCGGGTGCTCTATTTGGTTTATGGAAAGGTTTTCTGTTAACGTGTACATTGACTGCTGTTGGTGCAACATTTTGTTTCCTGTTGTCTAAACATTGTGGGAAAGACTATGTTGTATATTATTTTCCAGAAAGAATTCGATTCCTGCAACAAAAGGCAAAGTAACATATTTTATTTGAATAGTTTCTAATATAATTAGTTTAAAATACAGGGTATTATAAAATGAATGCTATCATTTTAAATCATTATAGTAATGTTAATTATTATCCAAGAAGTATGCAATAGACACCAATTAATAGAGCAACCATCTGAGTTTCGTCTGCCATCTGCATTTAGACATCTTGTCATCTAGTACCTCTAGAAAGTGCCATAAATGAAAATGGCAACTTTGCAACAGAGAAGTTCTGTGTTTCGCAGTTTGCAAAGTTGGAATCACTTGTCACTGCACGACACAAGCAATTACAGGAGTTTTAGAATTGTGGTTGCTGTGGGAGGAGTGAAGATGGATATGCCATAGCAAGTATATGAAGAATTTGAATATCTGTTGGATGGGTGCTGTGTGACACAAGATGCATGCATTGAGAAATTGCAATGGGCAAATATGAAACTTGGACAGTCTTCAAATGTTTTAGTGTATGTTATGACATTCTTGGATAATAATTAACATAATTACAATAATTTAAAATGGTAGCATTCTTTTTGGATGATTCTGTATTACTAAAATATGATAAACTTGAACTGTAGTGAAATCTTTTTATCAATAGTCTAAAAGTTTTTTATTATAAATTAAATGTGAACAATTAGTCTATAAAAAGAAACTAATTGTACTGACATTAGTAGAATTTTAGCAACAATGTAACTAATTTCTTTTTATAGACTGACTGATACATTATTCACTGTATAACCTAGATTCCTTACAGATGATTCCATTACTATCAAAGAACATTATCAGCATTAATTTAATTTTTGACTCAAAATCAAAATCTTGCTAACTATCCAAAAACAGGAGATAGAGAATATCAATTATCGTACATTTTTTTATTCATTTATGGTTCCATTTGTACTTGCACTTAACATTAAATAATAAACCGTACTGTTTATTCTGCTTTATCACTCAGATGACAATGACTTGCATAGTATTAAACTTTAATATAGTGTATATAAATAGCAAATAACCTTGTAAAAGAGAATAATTTAGACTGATTTGTTTTTGCAGACACACACAGGTTTATTTCTGTTTGGTTTTACATGTTAGTAACAAAATTACTATAGTATTTAATTATCTTAATTATCAAGTTTTGACATTTCTCTAAAAAATAATAATACATTTATTATTTGAAACAACAAAGATTATGAATACTTAAATATAATAACAATATCAAATGTTTTCAATTAAATATTTTCTCTGTTTTCATCTTCTGGAATTATAGTTTTGAGTAGACTTTTATTATATTATTATAACAATAACATTTGATATTATTACCAAATATTAAATGATATTGGTATAAGTTTGGTCATAATTTCACTTATTATACTTAATATTACTATATATATAATAATTCATATAGATATGAATTATTTTTATAAATATAATGCAACTATTTATAAAAAAAATTATCAACAAATTTATAAAAATTATAATACACTATTCAAAAACAAAGTTCTTTGACATGATATTGAAATCAGAGAAACAGTTCTGGTGGAAATATTTTTTTTGCTGTTATTTTTATGTATTTATATCATTGTTTTATATGACTGTTTTTATTTCAAATTAAAAATATACTTTTCTATAATTCTAAATTGTGTACATTGTTCAGGTGATGTATTATTTAGACAAGGAAAAACTAGCCACTGTAATTAATTTAATGAATTAATAATGCACATTTAACAGTGGATGAACTTTAGGGAATGCTAATATTTTTAACTCGGTTAATGGGCTATTTTTAGGTTTGACAGAGGAAAATTAAATCCAATCCTTAGTGTGACTGATTGACCAGGTTGAAAATATTAATATTCCTTCAGCTTTATTCATTGTGAAAGGTACATTGATTAATTCACTATATTAATTAGATTTTCCTAGGGTTACTTTTTGGGATTTTGGATTTCTGGCAATCATTATAATTACCTTGTTTAGCTTTATAACAATTTTTCAACATATATTGTTATATTTGGATGTTGCTATTAGGATTTTAAATTACAAAATTTCAAATCAGATCACCACAAAAATAATTCCTGTATGAAAATTAGTTGATCTAACATTGCATTCATAAGTATTTTTAGTTAAATTTTTATATTATGTAAATATATATGTGATATAACTTATGAATGGATTTTTGTAATTTTCTCATAATTCTTAATTACAATATTTCTGTACTAACTATAAAAAAATTATAAACTAAATTATAAAAAAATAACATATCAAGTTAAATTTTATGCCCTTATATTTCTTTTCAGTCTTTTTCAACTAATCTTTCTCTACATTTGATATTCACTATTTGGCAATAACAGAGTGCTCAGCAAACCATTAAATAGATACAAAACACCTTTTTTCGTTGCCTTTTTTCGTTGTTTCACTATTTGGATTTTTTATATCTAGCTCTTGGTCTACCACAATATTATCTGTTAATAGCAATTAATATCAAAACATCTTATCTTTAAAGGTGTTTTAATCACATGATTATTTGATAAGTATAATTTGTTTACACTCAAACCTGTTTTTGTGCGGTCTTTTTTTGTGCAATTTTTTTTGTGTGGTATATCAATTTGATTGAAATTCATATACTGCACAAAAAAAATTGCACAAAACAAATCACACAAATAAAAAATTGCACAAAAACAAGTTTGAGTGTATTAAAAATAAAGTGGTCTTAAAAAATAATTAAAACTATTTAATTTCTAAAAGTTATTAATTTTAAACAAATAAATACCTATATTATTTTAAAAATTAGTTTTTGTTGTTGTTATAAATGTCATTCACAAAACCAAAAATCATTTGTAGATCAAAAAGTGACAGGAAAACGAACATTTTTGATTGTCTTGAGCATCCATCTTCAGGTTAAAAGAATGGGTTTGAAACAGAACAAGAAATGGAATGTTATAATTTAAAATATGAAAAGAACGACAATTGATTGGCAGTCAGTGATCATGTGGTTTCACTGGGATGTAAAAAAAGAATAAATTTTAAATAACTCCCTTCAAGCTTGGGATAATGTTTGTTTTCCTTTTACTTTTTGATCTATGAGCTGGATTTTTTGTCAGTGTTATTTATACTTTTCATTCAGTTTACAGTTTATACAAACTATACACTGAATGAAAAGTATAAATTCAACATGCAGTGTTTATTATTTGCTATTTTGAAATTTTTTATTTTACTGGGGGTATTCACAATCTGTAGCTTTTCTTGATACACTGGCTTTTGTGGTTTTCTTAAAAGTCGTGAAAGCACCACTTTTCCAAATCTTGTTTTCATACTGTAGGTTCTATGCCGGGTGTCTACCCAATCAGGTAAATATCAGACGTGTTAAAAGCTATCTTTTAAAGTTGTATAAAATATCAGGTTATTTTAGGGTGTTAAATGTCTGTCATGTATTTTTCACAGGCATTACAAACAGTTGTAAATGAGCACATTTTCACTTTGACATATGCATGATACAAGATGAATATTGGTTGCAATTCAACAAACAGCCAGGTGGGGTGATCAGACTACATCTGTGCACATTCCTGACAGGAAATCAAGCAAATCATGTAGAAATCATATGAATAATGTAGTGGTGTGGTACAGTTTTGCCTTTTGGCTTAGTTGATGCCCCCAATCCTTGCAAAGGGAGAACTGAGAAAGCAGGTTGCATCATACCTGGTGTTGCAAATAATGCAAGAGAAAAGTATGCCTCAATTGATGCCAAAATTATCAGTGTTATTCCCTCCATTTACTCCACATATCAGATTTACTAATTATAGGATGTGTATGTGGGTGTATAGTTACCAAAACTTTTTCAGCATTTGCTGACATCTCAAATCTCTATTGATAAGGAATGCCAGATTCATTTATGTTGTGGATTCCTTTTTGGTTTCAGGTTAGAAGCAATGAACCCAGGTTTTAGCTCCGGTAACAATGGAGCTTAAAAATTTTCCCTAACTTCTGTAAAACTGCACAAGTGCTCCAATGACAGACCTATTTACAGGTGCTTTTGATATGTGGGAAGCTGCCTGGGGTCCCATCAGCTGGAGATTTTGTAGTAACCCAAATGAAGAAAGTATACTACAAAAGTCATGACTTGACATAGTAATTTCTCCAGCATTTCTATTTTTTTCATCTAGACTATGCTATATATTAAAAAATATCTTATGGTAGCCATCCTGTCTATGGAAAACCCAATAGCTTAACAGAAAGCTTCATCAAAGTAACCTTCATCAGCCATTGAAACCTGCTGACAGACACACGAGATTTGTTTTGTGATTACAAAAAGGTGGAAAGAATTCATTAAAAAAAGGTGTTAATCAAAAAAGTAGTCCAACAAAGATGAAATGAGAATTGCGAATTGTTCTGTCGGGCTGTCCACATTCATAGCAGTAGAATGCTGCTCTTCTCAAAGCAAAAAACTTCCCATTGTAAATAACCTTGTGTATATTTTGTTTTTTATTTCTGAATGTTTCCATTATTTCTTTGAATATTTCAGATCAAAAATCATGAAATGCACCTACCATTCCTATTACTTTTTCTTCGTTGCTTTCCAATGACACCCAATTGGTTTTTAAACATGGCCTCGCCTGTCGTTAATATTCCAATACATCTTTTTATCATGTCAGTTTTTATAGGTAAGTTAATAATTTTTAAATTATAGAATTATACGTTTTTATTCCGAACATTAAATAAATAAATTTTTCTCTCTAATTTAGGTCTTATGCCATATAACTTCATATGTGTGCAGACAGGAGTAATTTTGACCAAAATCCAATCATTGAATGAAGTATTTACACCAAGTAAATTATTAAGTCTTACTGTTATTGCTGTTATTGCACTTTTACCCGGATTTGTTATAAAAAAGTATCAATTGGTAAATGTTAAATAATTGTAATTAGTTTATGTGATGACTGTGATATCTGTTTCGAAGACATTCAAATTTTATGTTGATGTATCACAATGTTTAATAACTGTTTTGTAAATAAAATATATTTGAAGATAAGTGACATTTTATTATTGTTATTTTCGTTACCAGGATATTTATATAGAGTCAAACCTCTGAACAGCAGCCACTGATGGCAACATAAGAAAATCCAACAATGATTTGCCTAACTTTCCTGTCGAAAAATATTTTTGTTTAAAAATCATAAGACACATTAGCACAAAGTTAAATTTGCGTATGGTACCATCTGTTATGAGATTTTATTAAAAAATAACTTTAATACGATCATTATAAAAAGGCAAAATTCTTAATTTTGGGACAAGTTTTTTCAAAAATTGTAAATGCCAATAATGAGTAAGATTTTCATTAAGTCCAACCTCACTTGAGATATGACACAACCCCTCCTCTATATCTCCATTCCTATCCAACCTTTAACTACCAAACTTTAATAGCATCAATACTCCTTATGTACAAGTTATCGTGCTAAATTTTGTTTCTTAATCTTTGCTCCATCCTAAGATATTAAAATAGCTGCCAACATACATGCATACATACATACATACATATCCATGGAATTTTTTCCCACTTTTTTTTAACTTTCTTGAGTTCAGGAGGTCTTCTGACGACACCTGAACATCAAGATTTGCAAAAAACCTGGAGGCTCAGATTTGACAATTCTAATACTTTGCCATGTTACATGATTGCTGAGAAAGTAATGGTGGTTATTTGGAGGTGGCTGTTATTGTGGATTTAACTTTATTAACTTTTTAGTGATGTAATTATCTGATATATGATATTCAGTTATTATATCAAGAATTTATTTCTAAATAATTTTACACTCTTTATGTAAGTAAAAAATCAATTAAAAATAGATTAGAAAACAAACTATTTTTTGCACAAGTAAATTTTATTAATAAATTTTTGTATAATATTTACATAGATAATTATCTAGTTTATAATTATGGGATGTTTTAATCTCTATAATGTCTCAGTGGCTTATATAAGTTATGCAACGGCAGTAAAGATATCTGAAACTTTTCAGTTATTTTCAGAGTATCAAAAGTAATGGTAAATACTTTGAGAGGTGTAGTACATGAAAAAAATCTATGTGAACATTTGGTGATTCATTAATATTAACAAAGATACAGCAGTATGAATATTTCATCATCTGACATGTTGAGTGTTAATGTGGCTGTTATGGTTGCACTTAGTTCATTGAATCTGATAATGATCCATGTAATATGGAGTGAAGGAGGCTCTCAAAGTGGCTGAAATCAGCAGTGGTACATTTTCGAGCAAGCTGTCTGCACTTTTTCAAAGTGCATCCCTATTTTTTTGATAACTTGACAGCATTTCTTATTTGGACAAGTTGATTGTGCGAATCTATTGTCTCTTGATACACTTCATCCTTCATGCAATCCCATACATAGTAGTCCGATGAAGTTAGAACCAAACACAGTAGTCTACTGATGTGCATTTTCCTCGGAACCAATTCATTTCCTGACATAGACTCTCATGGACTTTTTACTTCTTTTGTGAGAAATCATCTCAAAGTATTTACCTTTCCTCCCGATACACCTTGTTTATGTTTCAGGAGGAAAGTTAATATATACCGTACATTACATACATACTTCAAATTCTTGCTTATTGTAATCATTGATATTATTTATTATAATTAACAAGTCTCAACAAAACTTTGCTTATTGTAATCAGTGTTTCAATTATATAATTCAGGGTGGACTAAATCTTGTTGCAACAGAAATCATATATTGCCTGTCAAAAATACAAGAACTGCATTGGAACTGTATTTATATATGTTATATATAGTATATATATTAGGATAGCCACAGTTTGGCTACAGTAGCTATATAGGATTTGATAAATTTAAATTCTGATTGATTACAGTTCAAATGTCATTGGCTACATCTCACTGGCTATTCACTTCAACTACAAATATTAGCTAGAACTAACAAGTCAATTAGTGTACTGCTGTTTTCATGTCAACACGACTTTGAATTGTCCAGTCTGTAGCGTGAAATTGCTCTAAGCAAATTCAAATTCCAAAGCTTAGTTTTACAATTGCTTTATTTGTCTATTTAAAACTAGTAGTAATTAATCATATTTAGTGAGTAAGTCTCTATCTAAAAGGTCTTCATGTGCAGATGTGCTTCTGATTAATTTATTGTACAGTGCTCTCTAATGATTATGTGAAAGTTATGGCAACAAATGTCTTCCTTCTGCATAGAAACAGTATCAAAAATTACTCACAAGATAAAAGATATCTAGAATCCTCTTGATAGATAATGGAGGAGGAAGCTAAATTAAGTAATAATTTTTTTTTGGAGGAAGTAGTTGTTTATGTTTGTTTAATATTGAATTTTTCCATTCTGTAAATACTATACTGTACTATTGTAATAAGTTATTTAAGCTAATAATTATCCCAATGTCATTTTTATATCTGTATTCACAACCAAAAATCAAAGAGCTAGAATTAAAAGTTAACCATTACCATTCACTTCACTTTTAGTATGTATTGGTTGACTTTTAACTGTGACTCTATCTTCAGGTGTGAATATGGCCATTAGAGATGATTATTTCTGTTCCTGCATTCATGCCTAATCAATAGATTGTGTGAAGTTTTCCCAGGATTTCTTCATGTGTCTAACACCTAAGTAGTGACCACTTTTCCATAGAAAGTTCTCTCATAAGACATCCTTCCTTGGCAGATCTCTCAGTGTTGCATTGCAGCGTCTCATCAAACCAAACCTTTTCACCAAAATATGTTTTTTATTGATACGTAATAAAATAAAAATATACATATATATGTATAAACTTCAAACACACAGATGCAATTTACAAGTTTTAAATAACATTTATATCATTATTAAATAACCAGTTTTGAGATTAAAATTGTTTTTTTTTTCTATAATAAATGCTATTTAAAATTTGTATAATTTATTTCTTCACATGCTTTACCATATTTGTTTAATAATGCATGAATTTAATGCACACACAGCAAAAATTATGCAGAAATTCCTTATATATATATATATATATATAACATATATATATTTAAGTTTGCACACAAATCAATCAATCAAAATGTTTTTTGAGTGATTAAAGAAATCTTTTATATTGTTTAAAATTGAGTGTTATACATTATAAAAATCTTCTAATCGTGAATCATTCTCATTGGGTGGTTTCTGAAGTGGTTGCATGCCATTTTCTTTAGCTTCATTTGCCGATAACTGTTCTTCATACGTAACATCTTCATCCAGAACGCCTGTCGTATCCCATATTCTGAGTGATCCGTCAGCAGATACAGTGAATAATTTGTCTTCTGTTACCTAATCAAAATAATAATAAATATTTGATGTCAATTTTCTAATTAATTTTTCTTTGTTTATACTTACTTCCATGGCAGTTATAGTATGACTATGACCTTTAAACACTCTTTTGCATTCCTTGGTCTTAGCTTTGTACATTCTTACTTGAGTACAGGCCGTGTAAACTTAAAAAGATTTAAATAAAATCATAACAATGTAAAATTAAAACTGAAACTTTTTATATTATCTTACCATATCCGTTGTGATACTTCAAACAACTAATAGTTTCACCGTTGCCATGATATATCTTGGAAATCTCTCCTATTTCTATAATCCAAGCCATTGCCAATTTATCTACACCAGCCGAATATAAAATTCGATTGTGAACCTAAAAATGATATGTTTCTTGTATTATTTCTGGCTGTTAATATTATAGAATATAATATATTAGTTTTTATTTACCAGAAGATGCATAACTGCCGCTGTGTGCCCTTTCAGTTCTCTTAAACACTCTGCTGTTTCAATATCCCAGCATTTAATTGTCGAATCTGCAGAACCAGTAAATAGTTTTTTTGCTTCTCCGTCGACAGCCATACAGTTAATTGGCCCCTTATGTTTATTCTTCCGATGGCTACCAAAAATCTATTAAGAGTCTATCAGATTCCCTAACACAAAGTTTCTGTTGTAAGAACTTATGTACACCATACCTTTAGCATTTCTCCAGTTTTTAATGACCAGGATCTTGCCGTAAAATCTGTAGAACCAGTAATAACTACATCACCGTCATATATAGTTTTACCCATTAACGGGTTTTCTTCATCTGGTATGAAAATTATGGAGTAAATAGATTTTAGATGACCCTATATCAATAAGAATACAAAATAAGCATTAAAAATATATTAATTTGCTTAGTACTTGCTATATAGATAAATAAAAATCTACCTTAAACACTTGTAAGCATGCCTTTTTTATTACAGTTCCGCTATCTGCGAGAGCATCCCAAGCGCGAGCTGTGCCATCTTGAGATGTAGAGATTAAAACTTCACAAGGAGTGCACACAATACGAGTGACAGTCATCTCGTGTCCCTCATATATAAACATACACTGTCTATTTTTTACATTCCACTTTCTCACCGTTTTATCAGCAGATCCCGTGAATACATAGATTCCATGAAACACACAGCACAGGACATAACTACTGTGACCGTCAAGAGTACCCAAGAAAGCTACAGGATCCACAGTCCATAATTTTGCTGTATAATCTTCTCCACCAGTTACTAACATGGTTTTATCTTCATTTATGCTCATGCAATTGATTCCTCCTCTGTGCCTACTGAAATTTTCCAACAGATAGCCTCTTGCAGCATTTGGATTCAAATCTTTGGTAGCGTTGCAACCCATTGTCTTATCAGTTATGCTCTTGAATACTGAAATTTAAGATTATTCATAAAGATATGAACTTGGTATAACGATAAATTAACGATTTACTTGAATAATTTTCTTTCTTTGATAATTAAACACTAGAAATTCCTGCTTGAATGTTTTGCGCATCATTAACATTGCCCAGATGTCTTGGAGACATTGTTCCTATAGTAACTTAATATAAACAAAAGACAACATTGACCCGTGCTTAGACACGAAATGTTTCGTGACTTCTCATTCGTGTCTATAATTACTTTCAACGGTAATTTTTTTATTAAACAAGTTTTAAAATCTTGTATTTTAAATTCCTGTAAACATGGAACGATGGTTATGAATAATTTGATTTCGTGAGTGTCGAATTACTTTAAAATATATTTATTATTTTCGATATAATGTAATTAATTTAGCTAATTGCTGTCCATTTTGTATTCAGAATTATCTAGTGATTAAACTTGAGATACTGTATTCGTATGTAAAGCAAGTGCTGACCCGGATTTCTTGTTTGTGGAACGGAACGTCTGAGGATGTAATTATTTAATGTTTAAAAATAGATTTATTAATTATCATATGATTCTAATTTTATAACAATTAATAAATAATATAACAATTAATAACAAAAATAAATCTCCTTAGAGAGCGATTGCGTGCTCTGGATTTAGGCCCTTTCGGGTCACTTTAGTCCTTCTGATCTGGCCAAGTGGATAAAACTATGTCACATGTCACGGTTTTGCGACTCGCAACGCGTTTTCTGGGTGATTTGCCGGGTACTTTTACTTGTCTAGCACCTAAACGAGCCACTTTCCCGCAATCTTCCCTGTAAACAATCCTCCTTGGCAAATGATCCTTCTGTTGCGTTGCCTCATTCCATCAACTCAGTCCAATCCATTGAATAATCCTAGAAAATTGACATTCGATGATTTTTTAAAAATCTTTTCGCCCTGTGGGTACACAGAAGCAATTATGGGTTCTACCAGGCCTATAATGGGGCAGTCAGGTTGTGAGGGACGGGGCCCGACATATCTGGACATTTAACTTTGCGACAAATAATTTGAGGGTTTTAGATATATTTATTCGTGTTAATTAGGTAATGAAATAATATCTGTATTAATTAAAATTGAATTTCGTTTCAAAGTTAAATATGCCCACCAATGCAGTGTGGATAAACCCACAATACTGATAGTTGGTCATGGATTCACGCCAAGCCGCATGGAGTTTTCCGGGTTTTATTCATGTTTGTATCACCTAAATAGGGGCCATTTTCTCATGGAAAGTTCTCCCGGAAGACAACTCCCTTCGGCATATCGCCCATGTGTCGCCTTGCCTTATACAAACAAACAAAAAAATAATTACATGCAGTTTGGGACTGTTTAAATATTCAGTCAGCAATTTATGGGGGAGGTGGGATTCGTTTAAATCTAAGACGTGGAGAAGGAACAACGGTATGGCCGAGGGATTAAGGTAGCAGCCACTGCTCTGTGGAATCCGGGATCGAATCCGGACGGATCACGCCTCAAAAAATTCCTAGGGTTTTTCGATCCGTCCGTCATCTCTCGGATGGATCGAAAAACCCGTAATAATCTTGCTTAAAGAAGGCCCTCTTAGTGCTCACAGGGCGGAGTGAGTTTTACAAAGTAGTCTATCTCTTGCAATTTATAGTGAAGATATCGAATCATCGTCTAATAATGTAAATAATGAAGACATTGCAACAGAAAGTAACAAATAGAAAACAACAAATTCCTTTTTAGATATCTCTGAAATATCATGAGGTTAGGAATGTATTATTTGTTGCGGAAGTTAAGAAATAAATCTGATTCTCAACCACTGTGCCGTTGACGGCCGGATGGCCGAGCGGTAAAGGTGGCAGCCTACCGCTCTGGGGGACCCGGGATCGAATCCGAACGGGTCGAATAATCCCCAGGAATTTTTCGGGGGGTGGTCCGTTCGGATATGTCGGGCCCCGTCCCTCACCACCCGGTCGCCCCATTGTGGGCCTGGCCGAACCCATAATGGGCCTACTAAAAGAGGCCCTCTTAGTGCCCACAGGGCGGAAAGAGTTAAAAAAAAACCATTGTGCCGCGAAATTTTTGAAGTATGCCGCCACTGCAAATACCCATACATAAGCGACGTCAGACAAGTGGTTCAATTAGTTCCACCTATCAAGGGCACGTTTGGAAATTGTAACCGGTGTTGCCGGTAATTACCAAGGCGTTTAGAAAACGTGACCTAAATAACCAACTGCGTTTAAAAATCACTGTTATGACGTCACCGTTTGTCCTGCGGTATTTACCGAAGTAACCGTGTGTGCCGCCAAATTTTTAAATTATTAAAAGTGTACCGTGACGGAAAAAAAGGTTGAGAATCACTGAAATAAATAATAAAAATTATCATCCCCTTTGCTTCAGCCTGTGTTTCTTTTGGATCAGGAAAATGAGCTAAATTAAATTGCATTCTCTCCGTAGTAAAAATGTCATGAAAACAATATTTATTTATTTACAAATTTTCTGAAAAAACCAAATAAGGCTTTCAGTTCAGCAGAAGGTAAACAAACATAGGCGAACAAGGTTTTAGCCAGATTGGTGGTCATCCACGTAAATAGTTATAAAGGAGAAAAACTAAAAGTTACAGAAAAAATACTTCATAGCAGGGGTGTAGTCGGAAATTAAAAAGTACCAGGGCGCCAGAGTTTTAATCGCTACTATCTGTGGAGGCGTCATCGTCTGTGGAGTTTTGTACAGGCAAAGCGCAACTTTGTGGCGCAATATCTGTAAAACGGCTTGAATGCGCCAAAAGTGACCCTTGTATTCGCAATAAGAATTAAAGCAAAAAACTGTGCAAGAAGTAATTTTTCTCAGTTTTTAGTCGAGGTATATAGTCTAAAGTCCAACCTAGATGTTCATAAAGTATAAGGACTTTCATCCTGCTAATTCCAAAGTTTGGAAACCGCTGTTTCATATTATTAATTAATAAAGTTTATTGATTTGTAATAGAGCATCATTTACGGCATGCATGTCGTCATCCAGGCAGTTTCAATAAGTCGAATTGGTCTGACTGCTGTACGTGCTGTTTCTTCTAAATTGCCGTTTTCCTGTAGTTGGCAGTCAGACACGTTTTATGTTCGCTGTGGTGGCTGCTCGTCGGGTGCCAACGGCAGCTGAAAATCTACACATGGAAGGAATTCAGCAATACCTAGATGGTGTTGACAGCAATTATGTTTGGATGGCCAGATAGCCGAGGCGATTAAAGCATACGTCTACCGCTTTAGAGAACCCGTAATTGAATCCGGGCGGAATGTGTATTTTGTTCGTCATCTGACGATTCGAGCAAATATTCAACTATAGCAATAATTGCATCAATATGGACCAATGCCTCCGCCATTTTTTGGCAAACTGCAAGAATTCTACTTGATCCCTCTCATAGCTGCCACTTTTCTCCCATAAGCTTGCCGTGCAACGTTACAAGGGCTATTGCAAGGAGATACGGCAGACGAATAGTTGACCTATTATTGCTGGTCGAGGCGATTATGACGTCGTCCTATCGCTCTGGGAAACCGGGATCAAATCCCAGAAAAAGATTCTCGAGGAATCTTTCGTAAGCAGTCAGTCCTGAATATGTAGGGTCTGTCCTATACCAGTCGAGGAAGCATGGCATAATCTACGATGAATATGGAAAAAAGTTTTTTTATTGTCCCCCAGGTTAAAAGGTAAAAAATTATCACGATTAAATATGATAAGACTTTCTTTTAAAACAAATTAGAAATTTCAGTTTGAAATAACAAAGATATATATGTATTTTATTAAATAATACTTTTTAAATTATCGTCTCTTTCTGCCCTGTGGATCGTTTACTAGATGTTTTTTACTAGAGTTGCTATTTTGCTAATCGGGTGGTCGAACGGCTAAAGTGGCAGCTTACCTCTCTGGATGACCCAGGAACGAATTCGATCAGGTCGAAAAATTCCATGAATTTTTCGGAGGGTGATCCATCCAGACATGTCGGACCCGCCAACAACACTCGGCCTGGCCTGGGCCTAACCGAACTCACGATAGGTTTGATTTAAAAAAAGGCTCTTAGTTGATGGATCGATGGTTTAAAAAACGCTTCCGGCAGGACCTTTATATGAAACTGGCTTCAATTTAGGTGCTAGACACATAAATAAAACCCAAAAAACTCTATTTGCCACCCACCGGTTGGTGAAGCGCAAATCACCAACCGATGCAGCTCGAATACCGCATCTAACAATGGTAGTTCAATGGTTTTATCCATTGAACTACCAATGTTCAATGGTTTTATCCATTCGCCCATTGGTGAGCCCTTCTTAGTTTCCATAGGAAAAAGAATAAAAGACAAATAAATAAAATACCCATGTGAATTCGGCCCACAATGACGAGATGGAGATGGTCGGATGGCGAGAGTCGGAGCCCAAGACATCAAACCGCCTACAAAAAAATTCTCGTGGTGGATTCTATTCCGGATTACTAGAGCAATAGACTAAAACACCTTAACCGCCCGGCCACGCGGCCATCTAATTGAATTACCATATTGGTTTTCCGTAAGAAGTTGCAACGAACAAATTACCATTAGAACTATTTCATTTCTTCACAAATAAAATATTAGTTTATAAATCACAATTTATACTTTTAAACATTAATTATTATTAGTTTTTTATTTTAAACGAAAAAAAAATTATTATTACAGTTTTCAATTTAACCTTGCCAAGTCGAAAAATATTGCCGGCGATATCATAACACCGTTCGTTATCTCGATGTCTATGAAAGATGGCGCCGGTCATATATCGGAAGTTGTAAACCCGTAAAATCAGCTTAAATTTCTTTTAATTTCGACAAGTTATTTTTGTATTAGGTAAGTAACAATAGCATTATCGTTTCCAATAAGCATTTATTGTTAAATTGACGACGCGATTCGAGTGAATAGTTTAAATAATTTATTAAATGAAAATAATTTTTCAGGTCAGACCACAGTTTACAGCTTTCAGTCAAAGCGAAAGTAATAAAACGCCGCCTAAAAGCCATAAAAAATATTTTTAAAAAATCTCTAATAAATAAACGTTTTTTAAAGTAAATTTTATTTTATTTTATCGTTTAAAATTAAAAAATATAATAAAAAATTTCGAATTTTCTTCGAATAAATTAGCGTATTTATTTTTATAATTATCGGTAGAAGTGACGTTTAGGTGGCTTATTTACCTATATAAATTGCGTAATTATAATTACAATTTAAAAAATGCTTATTATTCCTGTTTTCCTTATAAATGTAATTAAAATATATTCGTATCGCAGTCAACATATGAAATTAAATTTGAAATTTTCATGTATTGACTGTTACAGATGGGACTGTCGAGAGGGATGATCCGGGGATGGTTAATGTTACCTTAGGTGCCAAGATGGCGGCTCGCCTCTGATTCCAGCAAGGAAACAGTAGGACGCACATTCTAACCTAACCTAACCTATTCTAATAATTTGGTTGCTAATAATTATGGTAATTATTAGGTTAGGTTAGAACGAGTGTCCCACTGTTTCCTTGCTGGAATCAGATGCGAGCCGCCATCTTGGCACCTAAGATAACATTAACCCCGGGGATTTTTCACTGGCCTAGAGAAAACTTAGGGAAATATCCTGGTTACTACCCCATAAAATGTTGTTTTAATTAACAGAAAATAAAGTAATCGAATGTACGAGCGCTAAGTTTTGGTTCTGCAAGTCGAGTAGGGTTTGTCTTGCACCATCGAGGAAGTTGGAGAGGGCTCGTACGTTGTTATAGTAATAGGGAGACATAAAACGAGAAGACAGAATCTTTAAGACTGCCATTTATTAATAAAGAAACATTCTGTGTATTTTGTTTATTTTAAAAAAATGGCCAACTGATATCCTCACCACCGGTATAACCTCTCGACGGTCGTGGTTATGAACTTTTCTTTAAAAGATGTTCATTTTCTAATAACGAAATGAATTTCTTCCCAATAACTGGATCGACGACTAAACACGTCGACAAAACCTTTACAAAATCTTTTAAATTAGTTCTATGCATTCAAATTTAGAATGAAGCAGATCTTGTGTGTAAAGTAGAAAACACTTGTCATATTTATATTAAAATTATTTACTGGACTGTAAAGGTTTTGTTTGATGTATACATTTTCTAATAAATTTGGATAATTTAAGGCAAATCTGAAGAATTGGCATGTTAAGACTACATAGTAGACTGCAGTATCATTTGTTATGGGTAGATCTGACTTCTGTGACAGACGTAATTGCCGACGTCCCGCACATGCCGGCCGATCTATAAAGGAGATAATATAAGTTGAAGAGTATTGCTTCCGACTCATACTATTTGTGGTAAATTTTAAATCTAGTCCGAAACAAAATTTACCACAAATAGTATGAGTCAGAAGCAGTACTCTTCAACCCATATTATCTCCTTTATAGATCGGCCAGCATGTGTAGGACGTCGGATCTACCCATAACAAATGATACTGCAGTCTACTACATAGCATTATGCTGCCGATTGTCTATAGACTAGGTTTTGGACTAGATTTGAAAACATAGTCTATAGACAAACAGTCTACACAGCCTCTAATCAATTAATAAATCCAGTCAATAGGAAGTTAAGACACCATTTAAAGAATTAGTGTGTGATAAAGACCAAAAATATGAGAGTTTAATAATGAGAAATTTGAATATCTCTTTTTATATGAATAAGATTAAAAATTAGGGTGTAGATAATTTATCACAGTTTAACAAATCATGCGACTTGATTGAAATGAATCTGATCACCCAAACTCAATACAATAATTAAAAATATAGTTATTGTTCTAAATTACGGTTTTCTTTTTAGTGGATAAAATAATACATTTCAGTCTGTAAACCAGAAAAAAATATGGTAAATGATAAATAAGCATGTATCTTTGTGCAGAAAATTGATTTATTGAGTTCCTTAACATTTGCAATTACAAGCTAGCAATTTTGAAATGGAATATCAGACATTCATGATGTAGGAGTAAATAACGAATGGACAATCTGGATTAGTTTGATATTCATTGATGTTTCCTATCAAAATATGTTTGGTAATTTATGACATTCTCTGTTTAATTGTTAATAATAATTGTAAAATTAGTTTCTATATATATTTTCACAAATAAAATTGACTTTTATGTATTTGTTGGTTTGGCTTGGGTCTCTAGTATTGACTCCCTGAGATCAATAATGCATTTTCTGGGGAGTCAAAAATTAGTTGAGGGTCAATCGCAAGTGGTTTGTTAAAAAATTAGTTGAGGGTCAATCGCAAGTGGTTTGTTAAAAAATTAGTTTGGTGGGTTATTTATATTATAGGTCAGGATGATGTAAATTGGTCTCTTCTATGAAAATGGTGTGTGGATTAATACTGGCTCACCGATTTATTTATTATTAACTATATTAGCAAAAAAGAAGAGTGAGGTTGATCCTTTGAAGGATTCCTTAACCTTTTATCAAGAACCAAAGTTTGGGAACCTCTGGTTTAGCTGAAATTCATTGATATGTTTTCTGATATATTATCTTCAGATAGTATCTTATTAATGTAGGAAAATTCTATTTAAGAAGGATACTATTCAAATTAAGTATTTTGGAATTATATAACGAAAAAATTTTCAAGTGTAGCTGTATACACAAATGCTTATTTTTATACACATCTTTTGCATTGTTTATAGAGCTACCGAGAAGTGGCAATAGATTATGACCTTTACAAATTTCATAATTTTTCAGTTAAGCAAAAATAAAACTGAAGTTTATTACCTAAATGTCAGAAAATTATTTCTGTATGTAGCGAGAAAGAGAAGAAATTGAATGTTGAACTGGAGTCCAATCTCTCTCATCAATCTTGATTAATAACAACTACTGCGATAACAGTAAAGTTATCTAATTCCTATTTAGATAATAAGTACAGTTGTTATAATTGATTAATAGTAATTTTAAACTTACTGGTTTATTCAACTTTCATTATTTATAGAGTTTGTAATTTATATTTCAATATTTTCTATGTTCTGAATAACAAAGGAAAATATTACAAACTTGGTTAGACACTTGGAAACCACTAGAAAGTGGTTTATAGGCAAATAAACAAAATTGGTTCTGTCCTTCCAATCCGATGTTCACTAGAGGTCAAGAAATGCATATAAATAGAATATCTGTGAATTAAAATTGTCTTCTGAGTGGTTCTTGACCTCTGGTAAACATCTGATTAGAAGGACAGAACAAATTTGTTTATTTGCCTATAAACCCTTTTTGTAGTGGTTTCCAAAATAAGTGATTATATCTGGCGAATATTGCTGATTTTAGCTTTAGACACATTAATTACCGTATTTTCCAGCGTATAAGACAACTTTTTAACCCAGGAAAATCTTCTCAAAAGTCGGGTGTCATCTTATATGAAGAGTTATCCCAAACTCTATATTTTAACTGTAAAAGTCGGGGGTCGTCTTATACGCCGGAAAATACAGTAATTGATTTAGTATCCAAGTTTGAAACAACCCTACGGTTAAAGAAGTCCTCTTTGTCAATTGTAACTTTTAAATTAAAAATCGAATAGGATTTTTATGTAACTACTTGTTAAATTAAATCAAGTAGAATTTTATTTAACAGAGTTGAAATAGGATGACTCAATTCAGAATTTATTGGTGCAAAAATATTAAAATATTAATTTTTAATCTTATTAAATATTAGATTACTCTGATATTATAAGGTATTTAAAATGCGTACGGTAAGGAATCAATAATGAATATGTTAAAAAACTTACTTTGTTTGTATTGTTCTCCATTTTATTTAAGAAGTTTGGAAAGGTTAGTTTAAAAACAGTAGTTTGTCTTAAAATTGTGTGCATTAACTCAGAATTATATCTTAAAACAATATTTAGAAAGAAAAATATCAAAATTATAATTCTGGCAGAATTCCCGTAACCTCAAATTTAGAATAAGATCATATTGTGCTTTGTTTTGTTATTTTTTTTTTTTATTGATAGAATTTTGGACTTAAATAGGTCGAATAGATTGATTCAGTTATTTGTAGCTGTGTATTTGTTGTGTAGACATTACTACAGTGTTGCAAAGTGAAAATTAATTGTTCTGAGAATAATAATAATGTTATAGGTAGAGATATTGTATTGATGTTATTACATAATTTTAAAAATGATGTTTCTTTTAACTTATTTATCCTAAACATTTTAACAAAAAAGAAAAAAATAAATATATAGCAGTTTTGTAGGATTTATCATACTTTTGGATATTTTCCAAAGAGTTTCCCTTGTTAAAATGCCGTTTTTTTTTCTGTTTGTCTTATTTCGACTAACAGCACATCAGATAAAAATTGTGACCTAAAAAGTAAAATCCCTTTAGCCATATCGATTAAAATGTCATAATTTCATTCAAGTGATAACGTAAATTGGCGCAGCTATTGGCTCTGGGCCGCAGGTTTTGTACCAGTGGTTTTTTCTTGCCAAGAGAAATTCGGTGATCTACTAACAGGCTTTTTCTGGCAGGAATTTTATAAAATATTTTATTACTTAAAGCTTTGTTTCGTAAAATAATTTCATTTCCTAGTGAAAAAATGGGAAAACTTTTGATTGTTATATAATTAGATTCTAGTATTTCTGCATGTTATATGCATAATAAATTGACTCTGCGTGGTGGTTATAAAAATATTGTTCTCCTAATTAGAAAAAAGAAAAATTTAAAGTAATATTTTTAAAAGGAAATGTCTCTGATACCTTGGTATAATAACCAATAACTTGCTATTTTAATACCATGTTCTTACGCGGGAATTTTTTATTAAAATTTTATCGCCTCGAAACTTGCTTTATTTAACATTATTTAGCATTCGAGATATTGGAAGTAATTTTTTTTTTTTTTTTTCAGCAATTTTGATTAATAAGACGAAAGTAAGATATTAAATTATTTATTTTACTAAATTCTAGATTCGATTCAGAAATTTTATTTGTTTATTAACATTAACAGTAGTTTAAAAATCGAGAAATAATTGTTTGAATTTCTAGACAGTTGCCAATTTTTTTGTACATTATATTTCGTTAAAAATAAGGTCATTTTTATTTTGGCGAAAGTTGGAAGCACGTATTGTTAAAGGCATTACTATTGCAGAAATGCTGGTAGAGACTACGACAACATAAGTTGAGCATTAAGTCTATTAGTATGATTAATCTTTCTGGAAACCATTAAAGGGTTAATTGAAATTAGAAGTGGATAATCGGAGTTCCTAGTAATATTTTATAACTCGTGTCTTTTATTACTTCATAATAGTTTGTAAGGTAGACTAGTTCATACAATAATTTTTGAATTAAGATTTTTTTTTAAAAACTTCTTTTTGGTATTTATGTTATATTAAGTATAAAGCTTAAGATTTAAATGTATTAATAGAAAAGAATTTTTAAATTATTCTGTTAAAATCAATAGAAATTAAATATTCAAAGCGAAAATATTCTGTGACTAAACAGTGCACAGAATATTTTTGATTTTTGCTATCTTTTTTCATTTTATGAAGATTTTTGTATACTTTTTCGACATTAAAATGAAAATTGTTACCGTAAAATATTATACTAATTGAATAAACAATTAAGTATTATGCAAGAAATGCTTCTCGCTTAAGATATTTAAAGTCCGACAAATATATGTTACTACAATATTATCGACGTATATATACGTACATAAACATCATAAACTCAACGTTATTAATTAGAGCTGAACGTAATAGTCGAAGAAAAATAACCCAGCTTGGATATGTTACAGCAATCATTTGGCTCTAATTATCGATGTATATTGAAAAATACCTTGAAGATATTCTCTTAACTGCATTTTATTTGGATTAAAACATAAACTGTTTATTATTGATATTTTTAAATATTGGTTGCTGTTAGGCCTATATTAAATTTTGGAAAATAAATGTGATGATACATCGTTAGATGAAACCCTTTTATTCCATTCAATTATTATTATTATTATTTTCAGATATTTTTTATTGGATTTCATATGCTTAATTTTAGTAATTCAAGAGTTAAGAAAGACAGTTTTAAGATTATACGAGGATTTCTAAGGTCGAAATTTGTTTACAAAAGCATTTTCATGTGATACATAAATATAGATTTTGATATAAATACATTCTAGAATTTTAAAAAAAAAGCTTCAAGATGATTGATAAAAAATTTTATTTTTTTTCCTTCTTAAATACTGTCAAAAGTTATGTTTTTAGAATCAAAGGTTAATAAAACATTACATATCAGTTCTAGGAAAGATTATTTTTTTATCATCATTATAACAGTTAAAAGCATGAACTTTATAAATTTATCTCAACTGAACCGTTAAAAAGTCAATGAATTTAAATTGAAAGCTAGTAGATTAAATATTATGAATTTTGCTGCTTTTGTACGTTACACATAAGTGCATATTTAATCTAAAAAGAAGTATATATTGCTTAAAGAGCCCTATTTTATAGTGCTTTCTACAAGAAAGTAAAATACAATTGAAGGACATAAAGGAGGGAGGGAACTAGCAAAATGATTATATTGTAAAATGTAAGTTTAAAGTTTCTTTTATTTGTTATATTTGTGTTCCATACCCTTTTCTTCTACCATCAAACTGCATAATGGTAAATGATTCGAAGGTAAACTTTCGAATTATTTACCTGGGATAGGCATTTACCCTCTTCTTCTGCACTAATAACTCAAATTTCATGAAATTGTCAGTTGCCTACTCTACACCAAGTCCTTCAATTATAAACTTTTATGTATTTAAATTATATAAAAACAATAAGTTTCAAATGAAACTGAACAATTGTTTTTGATAATTATGAAAGGTTTATCAGTCATGTATATCACACAGTAAACACTGTAAAGTTATAATTGAGCCATTTCGTTTGTCTTGCACAATTTTCTAGAGAGAACTGAAGGAAGAATGTCAAGATAGAAAAACTTGCATCTTAAATTACTCTAGAAAATATTATTTAATGAACAAGAACGGGGCCTTTGAAACATTCATCAAATAATAATTGCTGGAGTAATTTAAAGTGTAAGGTTTTTTTTTTTTTTATTTTTTTAGAAAGATACATTTACTTGTAAAGTCTACTTACCTAAATATGGACTTCATAATCTTTCATACAAAGAAGTTTTTTAAACCAATTTTAATAATTAGATCTATTTCTTCCCGGAAAAACATTAATATTATAATAAATACAGTTTTCCCAATTGGCAAAATTATCTCAAACTAAACATTTTATTATTATATAATGCTATTATTTTTAATTCTTGATAGAATATGAATGAATCTAATTAGAAGCAGTTTGAATACAAAATAATTTTGTTCCAGCATCTGTATCATTTTTGAGATAATTACATTTCGGATAAATATAAAAAAAGAAAACTTTTAATTGGGTTACTGTTAATTTTCCTTTATCTACAGTGAATAGTTTCTAACATTTACATAGAACAGTTTACCACGATAAATTATATCTGTTTGAAAAGACCATAATATATAACAAAATATTTGCTATAAAGTAAATAATTTGATGATAAAATATATTAGTTGATAGTTAATTTCTAATTTTTATAATTTTCAGATATTAGACAAGTGAGTTTTATAATTGTGTTTTTAACTAGCAGATGAGCCTGGCGTTGCTCGGGCAAAAAGTAACGATAACGAAGGTTGAGATTATTAGATTATAGCCGATCTTACTCGTTTTCATCGGGTGCAAGAATTAGGTTTCCCCCTCTTTTGAGACTAATTAGAGAATGTTTAGATGGGTCTAAAAATGTTAAATTCACATTTAAAATAGTACAGTAAAATCAAAGTTTTTCAAGGTAATCCTTAACCCTCTCCCTTCCCATGGGGGGAATTTCGAAAAATTCTTTCTTAGTGTCCGTTCTCATGACATACCCTAACTGTGTACCAAATTTCAACTTCTCTTTCAATTCCTCATTAATTTCGAGTCTGAAACAACAACTCACAGAAACCCTAAGTTAGATAAGGGATAAACCTTTTCATGTGTTCTCTTAGCTTTGTAAGAAAAGATCCTTTAAAATGTTCATCTATTATCTAATTTATTGCATCTTTAACCAAAGGTTTGTTTCAGATATTTCAAGAAAGTTGTTCTAATTTAATGCCCTTATAGAACTATTGTGTAATGACATTTTCAATTATAATGTGTGTAGTTCCTCGACTAATTGATTATCCTTTGAAACTAAGCTGAAGATGATTTACAACTACAAAATACCTCGATAATATTGAGAATGTAAAAGATGATAGATGCGAGCAGATGTGGAAAGTTAAACAAAAGGTTTTAAAAATAACTTAAGTCAGATATTTTGAAAAGGAAGAGAATATAAATAGAAATCCGAATCTTTTTACATAATTCTCGGATGTGAGAGTAAAATTTCAAAAGCCGGTCTGATTTTTCCATTCTTCGAATACAACAAGTTTATTATTGATTGAAGAAACATTACAGCTTAATACATTAATCATATAATTTAAGAATGTTAAATGTCATTCAAGGCGAAAAATTTCAACTTAGTTGTTCGTTTGATTAAAAAAATTAGAAATCACAAACATTAATTATTTAATACTTTTTTTTTTTTTTCATTTCTCATTTTGACTTGCTGGTATAGAGTAATAATTATATTCAAAATTTAGCTTAAAATTAAGTAGTCACATTTAGTTGAAGAAAAATGATTTTCAAATTTATTTTAAAGTCAAAATAAGACAAATAAGTACACTATAAGAAGATAACAGCTTGTTTTGTGATGTTTTTTTTTATAACAAAAGATAAGTCATAGATGCATATCTCGGAATAGAAATAACTGAAATTCCTAAGGATATCATTAAGTTCCTCGTTTTCAAAGGTTAACTATAATAAATATGTTAAATGAAGAATTATATAATAATAATATAATTTAAACAACATGAATGAGTGAAACTGTTTTTATTTATTGAGTTTTTATTATATACAACCACTTAGGAAAACTGAGAAATGTATTCAAAGGCTTCAGAATATCATTTTTCTCCTCTGCATTTCAAATTTGTCAATTAAGAAACATCGAGTTTCTAAGAGAAAAGATAATTTTCATTTTTAAATTCCCCGTATTTTTTAAGGTTCTGTATTGTAAAATTGTTGTATCGGTTCCCATTTTGATTCCACTCTGGCATTTAACATCTCTCGGGTTTTCCACTAAAGACATTTAGGTAATTGTTGTTTTTTCATTAGCTTAATTGTTTGTATATTATAATTACTTTGCAGAGTTATTTAGATGATATATAATAATTGATGATAATACAGTGTGAATAATTCAAATGTTAAAATTGTGTTATATAAATCATCTCTTTCAAGGTAATTTAGCAATTAATTATTAATATTTTAATTGATCGTTATGTGATGTGTAATTACACGCTGACAATCCATATTCGTGTAGATCGAATTTAACCGTATCAATAATTACCAAAAATGCATAGGGTAGATGTACCAGTTTTGGTCAGTGTAGTACCAGTTCTGGCCAGAAAACAAATTTAACTTAAAAATATAATCACAAATGAAACAAACTTTTATTGTTAACTGTTCACACAGTTAACAATAAAAGTTTGTTTCATTGGACAGATTTGAATATGTGGTGGTTATATTTTTAAGTTAAATTTGTTTTCTGGCCAGAACTGGTACACTGGCCAAAACTGGTACATCTACCCTAAATACGAGACGAGTATCTTGTAAAATAGTTGTAAAAATTTTAATAATTTGTATGTTTTTTTAATTGTAGGATTTTTAAATGGTTATTTAATTATTAAATTTTACAGTAATCAATCTAATTATTCCATAATAAGATTTATAAAGTTGAAAATTATGTAATGTTTTTTAATTATTTTTTTGACTTTGGTTCGTCTACAACTAAGAGAGTAGTCGGTCTTTTGTTCTGATTAATAAAAACAACTTTATATAATTATCCATTCAATTGGAGGTCAAGATGCGATATTGTAATATTGGAAGAAATAAAGGAAATAAATTATTTCATCCTCCATTAATAAATAATAGAATTCTTGCAGTAAATACAGAATAATTCAGTACATTGAACTGCTAGTTTAGATGTAAAATTTTTTTATGTTTACTCTACATCAGATTAAATTGGGTAAAGGTCAATTTTGTTCAATAATTAAGTCATATATGCAGTAGTAAAGTTATAAACATTTAGAAAACTAATCACTTTTTATATTTCGTATTTATTTTATGTGATAAATAATATATATTTACTGAGGAACAGTTGAGGAAAATGTTTAAAAATGAAGTTATGTAATATAAGACTACAGTTAGGATGATGAATAATCATGTAATTTTCATATTATGAGATAATAGGTATAATATCAACTTATTACCATTATATAATTCATCTTTTATTTCCTTTTTACAATTCTTTTGTAGAATTAATTTAATATTTGTTAGATTTGTATAGCGTCAGAAATGCATTACGACAATTTACATCGTCTTTGCATTGGTTTTATTTATTTGAAGAATCGAGATAGAAAGCGTTTTCTAAATTGAATAATGAGTTAATCAATTTTCTTTCAGTGACTTTAGTGGCCTCTGTATTGAAGGATAATGTTTCAAAAAATATGGCAGACATTATTGTCAGGGAGTGGTTGGCTGATTATAAGGTGAGTAACGAAATTTACATTTTAATAAATTTCCGATGTTTACTCTCCTCGATTTTAATTTATAACCCGACTTTCACGATGATTGATTTATAGTTATTTTGTTGTTTAAATATTAAATTTCTATTACATTTCCAATTATATTCCTAATCAGGAAAAGGGATCTATTAATAGATTTTTGTAAGGTAATATGTTGGTATGCTTTTAAATATTATAGAATTACCGAAGTTGTTTACGTAATAAAATCAAAGATTTAATTTTTTTCGTGAATAATTTTAGCATTTTGTAAGTTGGTAATGTTTGTGTTATTTACCGAACGAGAATAATTCTAAATGCACTCTCTAAATATATTTTAAGCTACCTAACAGTTGTAGTATAGTATATTTTATAAGTTAAAAAAGTATTTTAAATGGATTGTTGCTAATCTAGTTGTACGCTATAGTCAAAAACGCTCGTATTTTGTATACTGTATAAACAACTAAATGGCTTTTTATCAAATTTAATCAGGAATCTGGCATCTGGTAAATGTTATATTGTGCTATATTAAATTATGCTGTGCAAAAATACAATGCTGAGTATGTCATACTTGAAGGTTTTTTTTTGTTATAGAATTAATGCTTTAATAATGTTTTTTATATAATTGGGTAGTGATTTAATTATGCTCGAAAATTGACCAAAAATTTAATGTTTTAATCTCAATGAATTTATTTTTCAGTCAATAATAATCAATATTTTTCTTCTTTCTTAGAATCTGTATTTTTTTTATGGATTATATCTTCATTGTCAGAATTTTATTTGGTGATAAGAAAAATAAAGCAAAATGTCACTTTTATTTTATAATTTTTATGAAAAGTGTTGTTTAAAATGATTCTTTTTATGAATCAAAAGTTCTAAAACAAATAAAGCTATATTAAAGTAGCTATTAATAATAACTTAAAAAGCTTAGTCTAGAATTTTATGTTGTTTGAATTGTTCGTGACATTGTGCACTTGTCTAACAGTGAGATAATGTTAAATTATCTGTTATGTTTTTCTCTTTATAAAATTTGATATGGCTGTTATCAGAAATTTATCTTGCTGACCTCAATAATATCTTGGCATTAATCAAGCCGCACTCACAATAAATTATTTTTTACTTTCGCGATTTTTAACACTATAATAAAATGAAATAAAACAAAACTAAATTAGTATTGACACATTTAATTAGTCGGAATGATTTTTCTTTTTTTTTATTAACTGCAATTAGTCGATAGGAATATTTTTACTGCCAAAAATTAATTTTGACAGCTTTCCTAAACAAGCTTTTTCGTGTTAATACATTTAAAATTTGCTTATTGGCACAGTTTCAATCAGGTTTTTGTGCTGCGAACTTAAACAACTGATATATTTCCATTACTTAACTCATATCCATATATAGGAACTTATGTCAAGAGTGGGACAATAATAACTAATATGATGTAGTAGTATTAAAAGCTACACTTGATTCTGATGTTTAAAAATTCATTCAATGGTAGAATAAAGTAAATATTGTAATTTATTACGTTCAAATAAAATTATAATTAATAAAAAAAATCTTTTATTTTTATTTGCAGACTTTAAATAGTTCTGAACTTCACAGTTTTGCCAATATTATAAATGAAAACGGTGAGTTGTTGCAATCACTGTTTACTATATTCGAAGAGAGGAAATACTATCAAGAGGTGTGTATTTGTTGTTATAAAAATTACTTTTATGCTGTAGTTAAATTATTTTTAAAATATAAAAATTCTCTTCATCAATGAGTTATTTCAGCTATAATTACAAGCACACCTATCAATCAAATCAGTTGACTGGTGCTATTTATAGCGAATGTAACTGTGTTTTGTTAATGTTAATTATCGTTTTTCATTATGTTTGAAAAAACTTTTTATTAATATTTGAACCATTTTTAATGTTTTCTTTAGTTTCTCGATCCCGTTTGCCACCAGTTGTTCAGTTTTTATCGTTCACCGGAAAAAGAATTAAAAGAATTCACTTTACAATTCATACCATCTCTTATTGGGTTATATTTAGGGATTGTGTCAAGAGGAGAACAAAAAGTGGGTGGATTTTCTTATAAACAATGATGATTCTAATTGTTTTTTGTATATTTAAAGAAACGATGATTATTTTCTAGAGTTTTCGATGCGTTGAAATATTACTTTTAGGAATATATAATCTTGTAAGTATATATTTGTTCAATTAATTGATAATCTTGCCATTAAATACATAATTTTAAACTTCAGAATTTTAAATACTTTTTCTTTTCTTCCATAATTTATAGAACATTAACTAAATATTTTGTAATATTTTAGTTTCTAAATCAAATTATAAAGCCAGATTAACTCTCAGGATAGAACTTGACTAATTAAATAAAAATAAAAATTTATACTTATATAATACTTTTATTATATTATCACATTCGGCATTTAATTCAATATTTTTCATTCAGTTTATTAAATAAAATTGTTTATACTAAAATTAATGCTTCATTTTAATTAAGTTGTGATTACATGTAAATATATACAACATGTAATTAAGTTCTTCTTACACATTTAAAAATATTTGCATGAAATTTATTCTCTGATTATAAATTTTATTGTTTTTGACAATGTTATGCTGTTGTTAAATTAACGCATTATAACATAATCTTTGAAATGATTCCAAAATCATCTTACACATACATAATATGTATATATAAAATGTTTCAGGAAGTTATTGATTCACTGGGAAAACCTATTATTCAATCTTTTCGAATTCCTTCAATATCCAAGCCTTCCATTTACCATGAGGTAAGCTGTATAATTTATTATTGTTGTTGTTGTCATATTAATTATAATCGTGATATTTATTTCCATAAAAAATTAATTTTAACAGCCAATTAGTTTGTCACATGCTGTACTTACCGAACATGCATTATCAAAACTGGAATATGGTGACAATCGTTCAATTACAATTGGACCTTTTCCTGAAGTGGAAAAGATCAATGCAACTAATAGGTAAGGTTTGTGACTGTAAAAGTAATTTGTAATTTTAATGATTAAAGATTACAACCATACCATAATAAGAAATTGTGTTTAGATTACAGGTGATGACTATTTTAATGAGAATATATAACCAAAGTATTGGTTCCATGTCGAAATATTCCCATCATGCATTGTGTAAAATGTGTTCAAAGTAAGTAATCAGTTTTTATTTCACTTAAAAAAAATATATAATATCAGTGCAAAATTACATTATTTTACAAAAAAATAAAACTTTTTTTTATCTTTTATAAATGCTAATACAACAATTTCTAAAAATATCTTGTTTATAGCTGAGACTGTGTTATTCTGCTACTAAAATGAAAATTTTAAATTACATTTCAGATTGTTAACAGTTTTATTAGATTAAGTTAACAGTAATTTAAAGTCAAATTGGATTTTTGTATTTGCATATTTATCTAATAAAATGATGTTTGAGTTTTATTTCTTAATTTTACGTTGACAATGTCAGCCATGTTTACTTTTACTTATTAATTTTTGTTAAATTGAGTTCATTTTGTACACACCTTAAGATTTATTTATTCCAAAGTAACAATGTGAAATTCCAGGAAAGATTTTAGCACAGTTAAATTGTTGTTTGTGCATTGATGCAGTAAGTAATGTATTCATAATCCATGGTCAGAATTAACAGTGAGTTAATAAATGTTTGCATAAAGAAAAATAAATGCTAATTAACTTTTGACTCTCGATTCTTTTTTACTGATCATGATTGTACTGTAGCTGTAAAAATATATGGTAATATTATAAATTTTCTATTTTCAAAACCTGAAAAATTCAAATTAAACAACTTTTTAAATAAATTTATTTAATTGTAAATTCATAATTTATTTCAATTACTCATTCTCAAGACACACAAATACATTGAACCGTTTTATGTTTTTATTTTGCAATTTTGTTAAACTTTGAATTAAATATTCTTTTTATTAGAACGTGTTAATGAATGGACAATTTAAAAATAAACAAAATACCTATTATTTATTAGAAAATCAGATGATTTTCAAGTTAAAGCATCTACATTATCTCAGCTTGCAATGGAATGTTTGGTCATTACCAAAATTTAAAAAAAAAAACTGAATTCTAGGAAATTTCAAATTTTTTTTTTTTTAACAGAATTTGTATATTCAAACTAAAAAGAACATTTTTTTAAAGTTCTGTTAAATGTTAAATATTTGATTACTTACTATTCAAAAATAATTTTTGGGCAATAGAGAATTGAATGTATATGATCATTTAATTCATCAATAGGAATGAAAACTCAAACGTCATTTTCAGCAGTCATTCACCTATGTACAGCATGAACGCTGGCTGCATAACATTACTTATGACAACAACATTGCACATTGTTGAAAATGGCTTCCGAGACACTTCTAATGCACAAGTACAACACACTGGCAAAAATGTGAGAGATTTGAGGGAGACTATTTTGAGAAAGATAAATGGCTGGAAAATTCTAAGGATAAAGATCCTGTTCACAACTTGTAGAATACAAACACTTTATATTTTTCTCATATTAATCATTTATCAGTATAACAGTAGATAAATTTTGAAATAAGTTTTAAAAAATAAAACGATTAACTTTTTGCCATTAACATTTACCAATTGTTTTTAAAAACATTAAAGGATTTTTCAATGAATCGTTTCCTCTTGAATAGTCTGTTCTTAAATTATGATTCTAAAAGTAAAATTTTATTTTTATCAGAATATTATAAATTTTCTCAATCTAAAAACGTTTCAATATTTAATATAGGTGTTAAAAATAAATGTTTACATAAATATTAAGTGCATTTTACTAAATTTTTTTTTTTAGAACAGTAAGACAGGGATATCCAAGGATAAATGTAGGTTTGAAATTACCTTACAATACAGATAGCAGTGTGTATCCTAATCCAAGAACTGTTCATAGAATACCCATTTCCTCTCCTTTTCTTTTGGAATTAATTCATGCAGTTTATTTCTCGATGTAAGTTTCTCGACGATATCGAATTAATTGCTTTAAAATTTGTTAACGACCAATGCCTTTTTTTTTATAAATAGGTTTAATGGTCTGTCAGCTCCAGGTTTGCAAGCATTGGATGATCTCCATTTCAGAGCAGCACAAGAATTATTGAGTGATGTTCTTCTTGTATGTGATGATTTTTTTTTTAATATTTTGAAATTTGTGCATAGCTTTATTTTATTTACTGCTATAAAGAAAATTTGTATAATCTTTTTTATAATTTTATAGGTAACAAATGGCATTAGAAATTCTTTGAAAGTTAATCCATCTGGACAGCCAAACGATGGACCAATGGGTATAAGTGTGGCGTTATCTCCTACTACGGCCACTACATCTGTTTCTAAGACTATTATCACAAATGCCTCTTTCCGAACTAAAAAACTTCCAGGTAAAAATCATAGCATAAATATTTTTTTATGAAATTGCATTTGCATGATCTTTTTTTAAGTTTTGCTATTTGATTTAAATTAACAAGTTTATTGCTTTTTTATTTTTATTTTTCCTTTCTGTTAGTTGGGCAACCAGTTTATGATGCTGTTTCTAAAATGATTTCTGCTGGTGTCAATGAGACAGTGCATGTGACTGGATATTGGGAGATATAATTGCTTTTGCTGCAGCATATTGATCTTGACACTAACCTCTAATTTCTGCATGGCATCTTCAATCTCTGCACAATTTGTTTTCTAACTACTAATCTACTTGTAAAAACATTTAAAATCAAATTTTGCTTGCATGAAATTTAATCTTATTAATTTTTGTCAGTTCTTAGATTTATGTTGCATGAAATTAACTGCATGATTTTAAAGAAATTGTGTGCGAATCAAAAATAAAATCATTAATTTATATTTGTAAATTGATATTTTTAAAAATCTTTCTGTAATACAATATTTCTTCAAATATAGATGACATTCCAATTCAGAAAGAAGGGAATACAAAAGATAGCTCTCAACTTGGAGCCATTACTGAAGAAATGGATTCTTCCCTGCAATCTAAGTCTAGTGCAGCAGGGAAATCTCGGCGGCGTGTAAATGGAAATCCATCAAAATCTTTGAAAGATAAAGAAAAGAAATCAAAGAAGGATAAAGAATCGACTAGCTTAGATCCAAATTCTAAAGTTAAAGAAATTGACAGTTCTGTAGTAAATGCAAAATCTCAGTCAAAAAGTAAAGGTACTGACATCAAACTCAGGGTGGAATGTTCAGATCTTGTAGATGAAGTGCACAGTTGTGTGGAAAAAATGGAGAGCCTGAACGTGGCCATACAGGGAGAATGCAAGGACGACCTACGCCTATCTGCAAATTACGAACCAGAAAGTTTGGGCGAGGCCATGTCGTGTGTATCTCCAATTAACAACTATCCTATGGACGGAATAAAAAACATGTACGCCACGGCAAACGGACACGGATTAGAAAAGGAATTAGACGAAAAGTATTATGTGAACTCTATGGAAGTTAAGGATTTGGAAAACAGTTCAATTAATCAAACTTCTTTTCATCAACAGACAGTTGTTTAACATTTTACTTTTATTTTTTTTCTTCTTTATTCCAAACGAGACATTTGTCTTTCTTCATAGTTAATGACCGGTTCTTCATATACAAAACATTTTAATTGATTTTTTTTTCTAATGGTTTTTGTAGCACACGATGTTTTTTCGACTGAGTGTTTTAGGATTGTATTTTCATCATTAACATTGAATCTACTTACTGCAGTTCGTTTGTACTTTGCACACATTAACTCTTGATTTTTTGATATCGAACTTGAGGAGGACCCCAACAAGAATTTCCGACTGTGTTGAAAAACAATCGCCCATTGAATCTAACTTTCAAAATTTAGTTTTTTGACTGTTGTTAATGGATTCAATAATTAGTTAAGTTTGAATTCAAAATGTATAGCTTATATAAATATATATGAAATATATATATATATATAAATAAATAAAAATAATATATATATATATATATAAAAAATTATAAATATAGCAAATTCAAATATTCCGGATAATGAAAAAGAATATCTGTAGCTGGTATCTCATCTCTAGAAGTTGTTGGAAAGTAAATTTATGATTGTTGTGTTGAATGTTGGTGATAGTCTTGCAATTTATGAACACAGCAGCATGCACATTTTTCTAAATTAGAAATTTTGCACAAAATCAAATTTAAAAAAAAATAATTTCTAATATGAAATTCATTTTGATTCCTAAAACGATCCAATTTCTCAAACTTTCGAGATGAAGGGAAGAAAATTAATTTTAGGGAAATTTCCCGAAATTAGCCCTCAATATCCCTATAATCTCCCAATTACCCTACGAAGTGGATTTTGTGAATTCAGGAAATTCTCCAAAATATAATTTTCTGAGTTAAAATTTTAACCTCAATTTCAGTAAAACAGTTTTTTAAAATATTTTAATAAAAGGGAATTTTACGAATTTGCAAAATCCCTATGTATGTGTATTTTTGGGAAAATTACTTCACGAGATGTCAATTTTTCCGAAACTTAGGGAAATTGAGATTTCGTGATGTAGTTTCCCCAAAAATATAAGGAGAATCTTGTAAATTCAAGATATTTTCTCTAAAAGATTAAAAAGTTCAGTGTACAAGAATTGAATTCGTTTTGTAACAGGTGGTGCGTAAACTGTACAATTCTATAGTTTGGAACATTACTTCCAACATTTTTTAAAAATCCGAATCACTTAGTTATTAAGATTAGAACCGAACTTATCTACTAATTATTTCCAGATGTTTGTGTCTTATTGCACGAACATTAAGGAATAATCAGTAGCATTTAGGGAAATTTTCCTGATTAAATAAGACGGATGTTTCCAGATAAAATCCGAAAACGAAAATTTCATTTACTGTTTGTCTTATGAATTTATGTAGCCTAAATTTATACAACTAGAACCATCAATTGGACTAAAGTAGACGCACGACACGGATTTACAAAGATAAGTAAAGTTATATTAGGAATTTAGTGAAATCTTAAAAGGATTTAAGTAATTACAATTAAATTAATTAGAATAATGATCAAATACGGATTTAGTTAATTTTTAGGAATATGGAGTAAGAATCTTGTTTTGTTTACAGAAATTTTTTTGGAAGCAAGTAACGAAATTCTTTAACATTATTAGAGTAATTTAAAAATTTTCATCATTTTTCAACTTTTTTGCTTAAAAATTCCCTAAATACACGACGTTAATTTTTTTCCTTAATTTCTCTAATATTTGGATTAGTTAATGAATAATTGGGACATTTTCTTCTAAAGTTAGAATTTTAAATCTCGTGTTATGAAAATTCCCTAATTTCGTAAATTTCCCCAAGTTTTCCCTAATGGGAAAATAACCTACTCTCTGATGATTAGAACTAGTTTAGAAGTTACTTTTTCCCTAAAAGTGTTTTATACACTGACAGGATAAGGGAGGATGAGATTTTGGGGATAAGACAAGACGCTTGCGTAAACTAAACTGCATAGTTTATTCCAAAATTTTCGCTGCAGTCCTATTGTTAGCTGTTTCTTATATATATATATATATATATAAGCACAGTCGTTTAATTCTTTTTTTATTCGAGTAAACAGCAGTGTTTAATCTAAACCTGGAAAAAAAAACGATTTCTACTTTTTTCGTCTAACGACAGATGGCGACGTTGGCGTAGTCAAACGAATTTAAAAAAATGAATTTAAAATTTTTTAAAAGAAATTTAAGCGCGTTTCTTACGTAAAGTCTGTGCCGTTGAAAATTTAATTTCGGTAAATACTCGATTTTTATTTTTTTAACACGACGTAAGAAAGCTAACGACTTTAATCGTTTAAGTAAGAGATACGCCGAGTGACCGGCGGCCACTTACGTGACCGCCGGAGTCACGTGAGGCGCCCTCACCATTCTCCGAAAGTTTGCCGCGAGGTGTCGCTTTCTTACGTCATCGGGCTGACCCCATTCTTCCCCCTGCGATTCTATTTGGGGAAGTGCAACTTCCGCGCACCTAGCAGACGGCCGGGTGCTGCGGCCGCACCAAGTCACGTCGCATCTTCTTTTCCCCCAAAAAGATGGAGGACGACACCTCTGCCACGGACAGTAGCGTCCAGCGTGCCAACACTACCACGACTATCAGCACCATCGCCGTTCAGTCGGGAGAGACGCGCATCGTCATTGCCCTCCTACAAGTAAGTCCTTAGCACCTCACCTCTCACCTCTACCACCCGCGCTCCATCAATGGAACCTCCATCCACCCACCAAAAAGCCATCCCGAATTGAACTTTCACCTTTCGCAAAAAAACAAAAAACAAAAAGCGTACGCAAACGGGGTAACCTCCTTTGCTACTCTACACGTGATCGCGGTTCATTATGGTTTATTACCAAAACAGCACCCCTTTTGTCAGCGTTGTTACACGCATCCCGTCCTTTTAGGGGTCAGGAGCCTAGATCGGGCCATCCTCTCGGAGGATGGCCCGATCTAGTTTACACACTCCCGATATATATTTTTTTTCTTTCTCTTTTTCTGGCGCGTGGGAATTGCTTCCACCCCTCTTTGTAGGAGTAACGGATGTGGAGATTGTCCTTCGTGTTGACAACTCTCCAGTTTACAATGGCACACTTATTAAACTCCGTGACGTACGTTGCCGTAATGGCATCACCACAATAAAGTGAATTATGAATCGCATAGGGATAAATTAGCATAATGCCGGTTTGTAATGTGACCTTACACACTTATTATTACTATAAACAGGTCTTTAGGATGGTTTTTTCCCGCTGTGTTTACTAGTGCAGTACCAATTAGGGATGCACCCTACGCGAGCAAAATAAATATAAAAAAAAAACCTCCACGTATTAATGTCAGCCCTTGGTCAAGGGCCAAAATGTCAGCGCGTTATTTATGCTGTCCGTTACGTCCCGGTTTTATTTTTCTAAGATGGAGAAATGTTACGTTACGAAACACTTCGTAAGGGTAACATAATAGAAACGCTACACCCTCAAAGAAATTTCGCATATTGATGCAGCCACATAAGAGAGGAGGTGAGAAACGAGTTTAAAAATCTCTCAACGTAATCGGGACATAAGAGCGTAACACTCTTAATGAATCCATAATAGGGCATACGTTTGTCGATCTGTTCGATATCTCTACCCTTATTCTGCCACTGATTAACCTCGATTGTTCCTACTGACCCTAACTGTAAGGTGATGCAATAGTGCAGTGGGTTAAACAGACCGATCGGCGCTTGTTACGTCGGATCGCGTTACGCAGCTCTTATTTTCTTTAAAAAAAAAACCTGGATAAAATAAATATTATAGGAGGAGCACGCGCCGGAATGCAATTAATGATGATGATGATATTGCTGTCATTTACAGTTATAGTAACAATAGGAGGAAGATGGCGGCTGAGAAACAACGTGGATAATCTGTCAAAGATGCTGTCACGCGTTACGCGAGTTTAACGCGGAAGTTAACGCATCGTTCGACGTAGATAATTTTTTTTTTTTTTGTTTTAACTGTAGTAGTATCGAGCAACGAGACAGTCATGTAGGTGTAACACGCGATTTAGTTCCATATTCTATGCCAAGTCACTATTTATACAACAGACGGAAGGGCATTGACGGAGCAGCATCTGGCCTCTTAATATGTTGATTGATGCGCAAAGGGTCACGTGACGCGGCAATATATCGCGCGTAACTTGTAGATAATGCAATCCGGTTATTAATTTTAACCCTCCTCTTTTTTGCTTCCCGATAGAGTAAAGAATGGATGCAATTGAAAGTTCAAGAGATGCAACCGGCCATCACGGATATAGGAAGTTGCCTGGAAGATGCTATGATGTTGCACCAGCAGCACGAGCAAGTATTGGAGAAATTGCAGGTGAGGAGGTGTGTTGTTACTGCTGTGCAATGTCAGTGAAGCGAAAGCTGATGTCGCCATCAAAATTTTCTATATTTACATTAAGCTATATTTAGTGCTGACAAACGGGCGTACGATTTAACCCCTTCCTGTATCGGGAGGGAGGAAAAGTAATAATAAAAATAAATCCATAGACAGTTCACAATTCCCGAAATCCCATAGGATAACACAGAAAAACACTTCATTGAGCTCGTATATTTCTTTCGTTTTGTTCCCCTAGAAGAACTGGATAAATGACTATTCTAAGTCTATTATTGGATACTTCCGCACTTTCCAAATTTATCCATCCCCGTGGTAAAGTACAGATGGCCGTTTCTAGATATAGGGAAGGGCCATCGACGAAATACTACTACAATAATAAAGGCGAGGACACTACATATATTGTGAAGTCAGCATATTCTTGATGCTTAGAGAGTCCGTAGGTGGATGTGATTGTAAGATTTTGGCGGCGGTCCAAACGTTTTATAAAGCACGTGTAATTCACCCACCAGATGTGAGTTCGTCACTAGAATTTTTGATCGTGGCACCCACTCGCCCGTCTGTCATTGCGACTTGTAATTATCAATTTAAGGATTTTTATTTTTATCGAGCGAAGGACGCTCGCCCAATGCTGCTGCCGCCGCTCAGTTACAAAACTTTCGAGTGAATTTTTGTAGCTGTGCGAGGCAATTTATTGTGAAATTGTTCTCTCCGAGGCTGTGTAATGGGATGTAATTGCAATATGTTAGGTATTTGAAGTATGAAGCGGGTTGCGAGGCAAACGAAATGAGTAAAGCTGTTAAGTAAAGCTCGGTAGTTTACGAGGTAAAGTTAAGTCAAAGGATAATGAATGAGGCAAAATAAACTGACTATGAAGTGTTGTGGGGAAAACTAAGCAATTTACGAAGGCAGACTATGAGACAAATTGAGTTAATTTATCCTGTAGTCAGTCCCCCTGAGTTACTTTGCCTCATGTCTGCCTTCATGAGTTAGGACTTGACTATGGGAAAAATTAACTCGGGAGGGCAGACATGAGACGAATTAAATTCAGCAAGGTTAAATTGTGAAGAAAAATAACGTATGAAGATGATTACGAGACTAATTAAACAATCAGCAATACAAATTATAAAGCAAACAATTTACGAAGGTAGACAATGAGACCAATTGAACAATTAGTAAGGTAGGCTATAGATTAAGAAGCTTTAATTGCTTTATAGTCTGCTTTCGTAAACTAATCAAGTGTAGAACAAAATAAACAGTTTATAAACTATGAAGATAATTAAACAATCAGCAAGGTAAACTAACTTGCTTCATTGTATATTTCGTTTATTTTTTAAACAGGCTACGAGGGTCTTACAGATTGATTCATTTACTTCGATCTTCGACAGATTACAGATTGTCTAGTTTGGCTAGCAACTAAACAGTCTGTGGGAAAGTAATAATATGAGGCAACTAAACAGAATTATGAGGCACAATAACAAAAACTAAACCATGAGGCATCTTACACATCCTAACCCATTTATGTGTAGGTTAATAAAGCATATCGTGTTAATATCACGAATAGGATTGCCAAATGTCCCGGTTTCTACGTGCCGAAAGCATGTTTCGGGACTATCGATGGCCCACTTTCCCAAAATATACAAATAAAATATATTGTTAAGGAAGCTTTGACGTGCCGAGTGAAAGTATGGAGGAAGGTTCAATATTGTTTCAAGTGTTGACGAAAGATTTAACCTTCCGTCTATGCAAAAGAATAATAAATCGATTATTGTTGCGTTCTTTTTGCCAAAATATTCATTTGCAAATCCTAAATTTAGTAAAAGTGTGTCGAATTTTATTATTGGATGAATTAATTCGTGCTTAATTCATCTTGTATTTTATTCGTGAAGAATATTACTCTAAATGAACCTAATTATGTCACCAAAAATTCGTGACAAATATATAAAAATATATAAATTATAATTTTCAAAAATTTGAAATGAATGATATAAATATATAAAAAAAGAACTATTAAATTTAGAATAAACAGAAAAAAAATAAAAATTTTGTAAATAATTCAAGAAATTAGATGGCGTAATACTCACGTAAACCGTGCTCACGTGACACGTCCATCAACATCAAATTGTGAATCTACCCATCATTATTATTATTATTTTTATTTTTTTTTTTTACAAAAGTTGGCAATTTTGTAATTTGCGCTCTGCGTATGAAGATAATTAAAATAGCCCAAAATATATTATTTAAAGATGCGTTTAACGAGGGCTTAAAATAGAAACTGCCTACTGATAGATGCCCACTGTTTAGACACGAACGAACTCGATCTCAATGTTTATTTTTCTGTATACAAATACTTAGAGCTATTAAAACTGATGAGGATCCTAAATTTATATAAAGTGGACGTTCTTAACGCATGGTTTATCAATAGGATTGTGTATTCTATATTGTTTCCACGATTTTACTAATGTATATTATATTACGAACCTCTCAGCGAAGGCCACCCGATAGCAGCCATTTTTTCAGGAACATGTTTTGAGCGATTTGCATGTAAAGAAACCTCCAAACAACGGCCACTTTTGCTGTTGTTTGGAGGTTATTTTGTATGCATTTCAAAAAGAAACGTTCCCGAATAAGTGGATGCTGGTGTCCATTGTTGGTGGTTTATCCGTATAATAGTTTATTCCATGCCCTTTGTGGACCAGTTTCACTGTTTATAATTCAATTTAGTAATATATAATGCTTAAAATGAGGATATTGGATTACTAAATCTAGAATTATAAGCCAATTTCCATGATATCTTCTTCAGCATGAAGCGCTAAATTAATTCATGTGGTATCATTAGCATGAATGCTGCCATGACTTTTATTTAGGCTCTACAATGGTAAATCAACCCTGGATATTTGGGTTATTTTGTTTACACTATGGTTAAATGGCATTAAAATAGCACAATCTTTAACATGAGTGGCTAGAATGGTATCATCAGCATGAATGCTGCCATGGCTTTTACATCAATCACTTCTTAAAATGGCTTAAGGGATCATTTATGGTTCTAAAGTGATAAACGGAGGCTCTAAAACCCATATTATTTGAATTATTCTGTTTACATCACAGTTAAATTCCATTAAAATGGAACAGTTAAACGGCAAATAAATGATGTTTAAGAAAACTCTTAGCGATCGTGACGAAAATCAAACTACAAGGAGACTTTTCATGAAGCAAAAAGTCTCCTTGAAGCTTGGATTTTTTAACGGTAGTTATAAATATCACGCCGTTTTTTTAACACAATTTTGTTTATACCCAAGTGCCAAAAAAAGAATTTAAACAACTTAAAAACTTCTTTAATTACATCAATTTTTATAACCGATCTTCTTGTTTTATTCCGTTGTAAACTGCGTAAAAAATCTTATGAAACAGGCAAAAAATCTTTTTATTTTTAACTTCACAATTAATTAATTAAAATCATTTTGCAGAATCCAGGACTAAATTCAGCTCATCCTCGGTACTTTTCCTCAATTATTCTGCCTGCTCCTTCATTATCTTCGGATAAAAAAATGAATTTTGGTGCTAAATTTACCCGCCTTCCCCCTTTCGAAGTAAATTAACATTTTAAAATACAATTAAACTAGGATTTAGTTACTTAAAATAGGGAACCAAATTAAAGGAGAATTCAGTTAATTCAGAGATTGTGCAGTCGCTAATCAATTTTCGTCAGTGGAGTCCAACTTTAGAAGGGAACTAATTATTTAGAAATCCAACACCATAACGGACAGGCATTAAAGAACTAATGACTATAACTAATATGAAATATAAATTCTGAGGCAAACTAATCGACTGTAATGCTAGCAATAATCTTAGAACCTTGAAAGAAATTAAATATGGGAGAAGTTTAGTTAAAATTATTGCTAAATATAGCTCAAAAGTTGTGTGTATCTAAGTATAAAACGAAGTTAATGAAGAAGCAGACGGCATGAGTATGAGTAGACTTCAAATAATTGTAGCACGAAGACCACGAGGATAAACTAGAATAAACAGTGAATTTGCTATGAGGCGAATAAACAGTAAAATTTTCTATGAAGCAAATAAAATAGATAAACAGTTAAAATTTACTATTGTTTTAGAGCCAAATATCTTAGGAGGAAAGACGAAACAAACTAGATTTTACAATAGATAACACAGTAAAGCACTAAATATACGTAGGAAATGAGGCACGCCACGTTTAAGGTAGGCGAAAGTAAACGAGGGTGGTAAACTAGAAACGGGACTAATGAGACAAACTAAGTAGGCTATCATCTATCTGTTAGAGGATTAGATAATGAGGCAAACTGTGAGGTAAAGTATACTACGAGTTATGTTAATTCTGAGTCTTTTTCTCTTTTCCCCGATGTAACTAGTCGAAACAGAGCCCTGTAGAGGAGTTGCTACGTCAAGCAGACGAGCTGATCTCTACACAGCAGCCGAGAGCAGAGGTATACGCAGCCATGGCCGAGAACTTGGGACTTGCATGGAAGGACTTAAACAACCAATTAGAGCAGAGGAGACAAATTCTCGAACAAGCGGTGACGTTTCACAGCAGAGTACGGGATGTAAGTCGAGATCTTTGTAAACACGGATCGAATGTTTTTTAAGTTTTTTTTTTCCTTCTTCTTCTTCCCTTCCTCTTATTTTTTGCCTCAATTTTTTTCCAGTTTACAGAGAGAATGGACAAAGCTCACGTTATATTTACCGATACTTATTCTCCGAACGATATTGACAGTTGCAAAATGTTATTGCAAAGGTTGCACGATGACAAGAAAGGTGTGTTGTGAAAGTTTATTATATAATAAAATTATCGCAATTCGATTGAAAATTCACCGTACATAAGCAATTTTTTTTAAAAATATCTAAAATTTATACTTGTTTTAATGATTCCTCCCGAAATCCCTCCGTGAAATGACTTTGCATCGATATTTTTAGACAAAAAAAAAAAAAAAATGGGGTACAATTAATAAATTTACAGTAAAACCTGTGTAGAAAGGAATGGCCATTCGTTTTAGACAGATTTTAGTGTAATTTTAACACAATTAAACACATAAAAGTCTTTATTGAGTTAAAACAAATATGTATTGTGAAATAGATTATATTTCACTCTGATTATGGCTCAAGTCCAACTGGAGGAATTTATGTTAGGTCAAAAAACTTCGTTGATATTTAATTTATGGCATAAAACTTTTATGATTTATAAAATTTAACATCTACGCCTGTAATTTACTTAGAATTATCAAGATTAACTCATAATGGAATAATTACTGACCAAAATCGTTTAACTTCTACGTCGATGCGTTACAGCTTCTGTATCTAGTTTAGTATGATTTTAACTATTAAAATTCACAATTTTGTTTCACATTTAATGTATTTGGATGTAATTTAAGCATAAATATGCCTTATTTTATCCATCTTAAGCTTGAATTAGCATATTTTATCCTCTACACAAAATCTCCACGTGAGTTTTTCGGGTCTTAATTTCTCAACTGCATTAAAATTACAGTAGAACAATTTTTTATTTACTAAAATCATAAGCTAATTGGGTTAATTATAATGATGATAAACCATGTATTAATCGTAATTGAAATCCATTTACAGGCATACTCGAGATATCGCTGCACACCTTGAATGCGGGACAGATTCTAGTTCATCAGTTAGACGAGATAGCCCATAACAGCCTAAACGACTCGAGACCGGAACACATGAAGATAGAGGCTCAGAAATCATCATCCACGGTCGAGAGGATGATGGAGAATCTTCACGACAGGTGGCGCTATCTGGAGGGCGTGTGGCAAAGTAGGAAAACAAAATTGGAGCATACTCTTCAGATACTTTTGGTTTCTAGTGATCTAGATCAGGTAATTGCGTCACCAATCAATAAAAAATCAATATAATTAAATTGTTTCCTTAATTAGGTTATTGGTTTATTGGTATTAACGAAAGATAATTAGTCATCCCCCGAAATATTTTCGTTTTTTTTTTCACTTGAAATTGAGGTCAGAGTTTGTTTTAAGTATCTTCCGGTTTTATCATCAATACTTAAATAGCAAATTTGGCATCCAACTTTAACCCCGTTTATAATGATTTTTCTTGCTCGTTAAACCGAAAGAAACGTTCGTCGCGTTCTTCTTCATTCCTTTTTTGAAAATTTAACTCTTAGCCTTGAAGGCCTTTTCTCGTGCCTGTTATGAGCTTTTCGGGCCCTCGGTAAATTAGCCAGAGATCGATACAACCGGGTCAAAATATCCGCAAAAATTTTTCGGGCCTACAAAATGGCGCCGTTGTCGATTTTACTTTTCTTTACTGGCGCGTGGCTTTCTTCAAACTTTTCTGTTTTTTTTTTACATTTATATACAATTAAAATATTATTTTAATAAAAATTATAATTAAATAATAAAAAATTATTATTATTTTTTAATAAAAGGTGGAGAATTGGCTTCAAACGAAAGGAGCTGAATATATGAGGCAATACAATTTAGGAGATTCTTCCGCTAATGCGGAAATTCTTCTACACGAACATGGAAAAGTGGAAATTGAGACTAAAGTAAGATTTTTCTCGTTAAATTTACTAAATAATCATTTAAAGGATTACTGTATTATTATTTTTTTTAATCATAGTATTTTTAAATACTATGTTTAAAATTTGACTAAATTGTTATCTTTATTCAAATTGCTGTAAACCCGACAAAAACTGTTCGAGATGCGACCATTTCTGTTCAGTATATAAATTACAACGCCCCGAAGCGATTCCAAACTCAGTAGATGCAATGGTTAACTGACTATATTATATACTAATCATTTCAAACTGTAGCCCATTGTGACATGGGCTACAGTTTGAATGTAATTAAAGAATAGGCGTTCAGAGCTCTCTGGAGAAAGAACTATTGGGCAGATTCTACCAGATTTGGTATACATAAATTCCTTGTTATCGATTTTCGGGGAAAAGTTTACTTCAAAATTTAACCGCTAGGACGAAATTCGGCGCTGCTGTTTTCCAATGCGCATATATGTGTACAGTACATTCTCTTACGGTCACAAAACGCCATGTCTGAATCAATTTTTTATTTCACATTTCCAAAACTGTAATTGAAATAAACTTTTTGCAATTTGTTTCATAACTCCCGAAATCTTTAGAAAAACGTACGTAATATGCGCGCGATGGGAACAGCAGCGCCAAATTTTTCCTAGCGGCTGAATTTTGAAATAAAAATTTTTTTTTGAAAATAGAAACAGCACACCCGGGACATTATTTATACCAAATTTTGCTGAGATTTGCCATATCTTTAATTCTTTTCAACCTGTATATAGAAACTACGCTATAATTGCTGATTTTTTTTAAAAAAAGTTATTTAATATCGGATGCTTTAGGTTGCTTAGCAATGCTAGATTAATAGGCTTTATATATATGTATATATATACATTTATAGCAATCTTGTGCACGGCTTGTGACAAAAAAGATGCCGGTTAGGAACATAAAAACAGTTAGAACTAATTTATATTTTGCTAGAGTTAATTAAAACTGAATATTTTTTATGTAGACAAAAAGTCAGTCGACAATAATCCGTGTTAATAAAGGTTGGCCCAAGAATATTCGAAGATTCTTTCAATGCTATACATTTGTACTGAGCATTTTGAATTGTAAAATTATGTTGGTAAAAATTACACCATAGCTCTTTTTTACTGTAGAACGGTTTTGGGACACACGTCATTACATTTTTTTCCTGCTTTTAATTCATCGAAACGGTAAAATCATCGAAAAGTTGGAGGGATCTATACAAAAAAAGCACACAATTCGCTTTACGACCACTTGCATTAAAATACCTCGCTTTTACGACCGATACGAAATGCTGTATTTAAAAATCATATTTATGTTAGTTATTTCGGTGTAGTGTTGCATAGTTCAAAGTTCATTTCCGGGAAGGGAACCCTTAATTTATGAAAGTAGGGAAATTAGGGTTCGTTTTACGACGGTTCGCTTAATGACGATCAAGAATTGTCACAAAGACGATGTATACTGTATTCTGTATTAATTTTTTTCTTTTTCTAATTAAGTTACAAAATCATTAATGCGTAATTACATTCATCAAAATTATCTGTTTATTACTCTGGTTGAATTTTTTTAACATGTTGAACTTTCTTGTAATGCTCGGTAATCAGTAAAACAGCGTCAGAAACTAAGGCTCAGCAGAAGTTCGGCCAAAAACAAATCAGTAAAACTCGAGAAAAATCGGTAAAAAACGCAACAAAAATCAGTAAAAATTCAGGAAAACAAGCAATAGGAAAGCACAGTAAAATCAGAAAAGTATTTAGGAAAAGAAGCAGGAAAAAATCTCAGAAAAATCAGTACAAAGTTAGAAAATAAGCAGCAAAAAGCTCAAAAATCAGTAAAGAATTTAGAAAAATATGCAAAAGAAAAGCTCTGTAAAATCAGAAAAATATTTAAGAAAAGGAGCAGGAAAAAATCTCAGAAAAATCAGTAAAAATTTAGAAAAAAGAAGCAAAACTGTTCAAAAAATCAGTAAGAAATTCAGGAAAATATCAACAAAAAAGCTTAGTTAAATTATAAAAAATTTAGGAAAATAAACAGCGAAACAGAAAAATTAGTAAATAAAAACTGAGGAGAAGAAGCAGTAAAAAAAAAAAAAAAAATTAGCAAAAGCACAGTATTATGAACATAAACTACAAACTAGAAAATCTAAATCAATACACACCATACTTTCTCCACAAATTTTACAGGAAAGATTAAATTTCAATTCCATTTAAAAATCGATCTGGCAGTGTAAAAATGTATTGTAAAGTAACCTAACGTTGACGTATGCATTTCGATTTCATAAAAATGACAAAAAGTCGTAATTCTCGTACTCGAAACTTTTCTACGTAAATATATTTTTAATATGTATATTGCGTGATGTAATGACGTATACTGTAACAATTAGCTTCTCGTTAAAGTATATTCAAGGTCATTTTCTTCAAACATTATTTTAAAAAAGGCATCCGTGTAAGTAAATATGTTATCTTCTAGTCTATTTTGGAATAATATTTACCAAAAAAACATTCTAGAATTGTAGAGAAGTTGCGAAAAAAATAATAATAATAAACGCTGCAAAAACTCCACGTTTACTTAATGGTTCCTGCGTTAACTTCAACTGAAACCAGTTCGATGCTTCCGAGAAATGGGGGAAAATTACAGAAAAAAAAAATTGTCGTGAATTTATTTTAAACTTTCATTCATTATGTAACAAATAATTGATTCTCTTCCTGCAGAAATCATCAGGAGGAGGAAGATGAGGACGAGTATCATCAGAGTTAAAGTAAATAAACTATGTATTGAGAGAGATTTCTGAATTTTAGCAATGAAAGTAATGCCGTTAACCAGTTTAAACCGGTTATTATTAATTATTATCGAATGGAAAAACAGTTAACGAAATAGATTTATAACCTTCGACATCTTCAATATTTACTAACTGGTTCAAACTGGTTAGAGAAGAAAATAACGTTAAATTTTTCCAAATTTGTTTTCTGTTTGCTTTCTTAATTCTGATGATTTGCTTCACCTTCTGACCTTTCTCATTCTGTGATAATTTTTCGGAGAAAGATAAAGACCAGTGGGAGGAGTATCATCAAAACTAATGAGTAAACACGGAGAATCGTCGGAGTTAGAGTAAATAAACCATAAATTGAGAGGTATTTTTGTATTTAAGCAATGAAAATAACGTCGTTAACCAGTATAAACCGGTTATTAATTATCATCAAATGGAAAAAATAGCGGATGAAGCAGCTTTAATAATTATAATACAGATTTTTTTTCTATTGTAGTGTTTATCACTTGAATTTAACGATAAAAGATTAATTTTTTAAAAGTTCTCCATCAAACAGCGTGACTCTTTAGTAAATTAAAATTTATATTAATTTTTCTAAGTATCTGAAGAACAAGAAGCTTGTTCTATGAGGTTATTGCACACGTTTAAACTGTTAGAAGCTTTAACGTGTGCAGTAGAACTCATGGACGCTCCCGTGTGAAAGCGTAATAATAATCACTCGCAACAGCGCTCACTTTGCTTCGTGTTTAGGATTTTATTATCCACGATAAATTTCAGTTGAAAATTATTCAAAATGGCGGATTTTTGGATAATATCTAGTGAGTGAAAAATTACAAAATCTCCCATCTGTATCGGAGATCACGCAGAATTGACCAGGTGGTAGAGTTGACGAAATTTTCTGAAATTTCTGGCATTATTGATGATATTCATGTTGCTAACATGAATTTCCATTGTTGTGTTTGTAAAGATATAATGTTTTTATGTAAATAAGTTTAAATTTGCATCTTATTCAGTTGATCCGTGCTTTAACACAGTATTGAAATGCATCACTCTAGTAGTAACAGTTGTGTGAGCAAACATCTCGTTAACAAACTTTGATTTTAATATGTATTGAGTATTAATTATGCAAATTTTAAATGTATCTACAGGAAGTGCAAGATAGATGCATCCGGTTATTAAAAACAGTCGAGCAATTAACATTATCGGGTGTTGCCATGACGGAAACATCGAGATGTCGAGCGTATCAGTTACTTTCAGATTGCTCTGATTTAATATCTGCAGTGCATACCAGACGACAGTTACTTTCTCTCGCCATTGCTTTTTTTAATTTATGTCAAACGGTGAGCCTCCCCTTCTATTTTCTCGAGAATTCCTTTGAAAATCTAAGAGGTTGCAGATTTGAATCTCTCTTTTCAGGTTGTAACGAAACTTGATCAATTGGATGTACAACTGTCTACTACAGAGCTATTGCCTAATGCCACTAATCAGATAAAACGAACTATTAACGAACTAGTAACAGAAGCCGTCGCAGAAGGTCAAAATTTGATAGAAATGGCGGAAAATGTTGGGACGGAAGGCGTTCAGAGGAAGGTTTGTGATGTTTTTTTCCTTCTGTTCTCAATTTAAACTAAAATTAATTGAGTTCATTAGATTGCAGAGTTGGAAGACCGCAGGCAACACTTGTTGAAACTGTGTTCTTCGGTGGTTACACCAGAAAGCAACACGGCTTACATCAATTTCCATAACAGATACGATACAGTAGGTAACAGCAACGAGGGAATTTCACATAAATATAGTTACTGAATTGCTATTTTAATTCTTCAGCTCTATACTTGGATTACGAGTACCGTTCAGGCCTTCTTGCAAGGCCATCAGGATATGGGCAGTAGTTATCCTATGGCTAAAAACTTCCTAGAAAGCCACGAAAGTTTGCAAAAGGAAATTAGGGTAAGTTTAGTTTTGTATAAAATATAATTCGCCTTCTACATCAATTTAATATTTATTTATGTATTATATTATAGTTAAAGGATATTGAAGTCGATGCCTTACTCAAAACAGTCCCGTCTCTGGTTAGAGTTGGGGGGAAAGAAGCTGAAGAGGTGCACAAGAAGGCTGATAATTTGCGTAGTCAGTGGACGTTACTTTTATCCCTGCTTGATAATAGGATTTTGATAGTGCAACGCTATGCTGCTTTTCACAAACTTGCTTCTCAGGTTGGTATCTTCATATAAGTAAGTATTGCAAGTGCAAGGTGAGGTGGTACCCTTATAACACTGGTATTCTCTAATCTGTTCCCTCTAACGGTTCGCTATAGGAGATAACTGAAGGCATGAATTGTATTTCTTGAACATATTTCGTTCTCTACACTATTCCAGGCGTTTTTAATTAAATTTTTATTACTAAATGTCATTTACAAGATGATATTAATAAATGGTATTGCAAGGAAATTCAGAGGATTTCTTGTTCAGATCACGTGGAAGGCAATTTTACAAAAGAACACTTCAAATTTTGATCACCAGGTGAAAAATGGCGCCTTGCGATATAAAATATATGTTTCTTCCATTTAGTTTAGTATAGGGGCCATAAATCTGCAACATTTTCTGGCTTTTAGTGCGAATTGCTAAAATATAAAATTTGTAAGAGCAACATTAAAATTATTAGTTATGAAAATAATTTTCCGTTCTTTTTTCAACAAAGGCATCTTTTACATTAATGGAGCATTGCACATGCACTATTTAGGCGTTAAATATGTGAAGAAAACCGGAAAGTTTTCGTGTTTTATTCATGTATCTAACACCTAAATGGGGTCTCCCCGGTTCCCGATCCTCCTTAGCCGAATGCCCATGTGTTGCATTGCATATTCTCCCAAACCAAATCAAATAAAACATATAATTTTTCCGGAATATTATATATTTCATTTCATACATCAATTTATTATGTTAAACTGTTATATTTCACAGCGCTATTTTTTCCCTGGTGACTGGCATTCGTTATGGGTATATTTTCCAGCATCCATTGCCTGAATAAGGTAGCAAGATGTTTTTAATATAATAAACTGACCACCAGTTTGATTCTCAGAGACAAACAAAGACACAATTCCGCTTGTGGCCAAAATTAGAACAAAATTCTTTATTTCGTAAAATTACTCTCACCAACGAAATTTCACTGAGATTCGCCCATAATCATCATTATTCTCCTAATTATCTCATTCAACACGTGAAATTCGAGAATAGATATAAAACAATTTAATTGGCAGTTATTTAGTGTATGGTTTACTTAACGTTGATTGGATAGATCAGTACTAACGTCATATTTGTAATATTTTTAACCAATCATCGTTAAGATAACAAGTGTTTAAAACTCTCACTGTTGATTGATTGCAGCTGGGGACAGACATGGAATCCATTGAAAATGTCATACAGTCGGACAGGGATGGCTCGAACAGGAAAGAGACCGAAGAGAAATGGTTCGCTGTACAACAACAATTTTTGGAATTAAACAACAAAGGAAAAAACTTTATCGAAGATGCATATAAGGTAAGATCTAGCTGCTTAATTTTCGGATCATCATCCATGAAACACTTACATACGTATGGTTTTAGGTGAACGATCCTCATCTGGATATCAAGAGAGCTATTCTATGCGTTCAGACGATACTGGATCAATTTAATAATCGCAAAAATAACATCAATAATCTCTGGAACAGTTGGCAACAGGATGTTATATCGGAAAGACAGCAATTGATGCAATGGGAATATTGCGCCAAAGAAATAAGAAGGGTATGATATGAAAGATATATATCTCTATTTCCTCGGCTGTCATAGAACAGAGAATCGTAATCGGGTTTGACCCCCTAAGGATCTTTTTTTGCATTGCTCGACCTTTCAAGGTTCCACAAGTCCAAAATCATCGAAATTCTGTATTTATATATGTGTGTGTTTGGGCCTGTATTTTGCGTTATATCGCGAGAACCCATGGGTCAAAAATTTTGAAATTTGGTAAGAATACTTCTGTATATGGGGCATTAATGCTTTTATATTTCGGAGGTTATAAGTCGAAGGGGGAGGATAAAGAGGAGTTTTTTTAGCTTATTAAAAATTATTATTGGCATTTACAGTTTTTTAAAACTCCCCTACCCCTAAAGATAAGGCTTTCCGGGTCCTGTTCCTCCTGTTCGAATGCAGAGAAAGTTATGCAAGTGCCATTGCCAGTTTAAAAAAAAATTAAATAATTTATATAAATTTCAGGTTGTTGAAGTCGTAACGACCTTTAAACTTCAATTATATCCAATTATACCGAAAGAATTGAATAGGATCGACTCCATTATAGTATTCTTGGAGAGACATCAAGAGAACATGAATGGTCAAATTAAGGTATGTTCGAAAGTTACTATGGCATTTATTTTAATTTCAAAGAATTATTTTTGTTATTACAATATATTTTCTACAAGAAAAATTAAAATAAAAAATAATTTTATTGATGAATCGATGATCTTTTAGTCTTTAGGACGAGAGATCGAAGATTGCCTCAATAAATCTCAAGCCTTTTCTACAAAAGGAGAATTTCAAAATCAAAAGGACCAACTGTTAAATCAGATGAAAAACGCACAAAACGAATTGGAAGCAAAATTGACTGAATGCCTTCTTCTGGCAGCCATGATGCTAACTTTCTTCCAGAACTTGAAGCAGGTGATTGGAATTTGTGTAAAGATTGCATTCGAAATTTTTCTCGAATTCTTAATAAAATTTGAAAATTTTCAGATCGAAGAAAAGAATCAACGTCAAGACCCGGTTCCTACAGATATTTCATCCATCGATCAGCAACTCGCGGACCACGATAACCTTCGACCAACGTTCTTACAACTGTTAGAATTTGCTCAAAGAGAAGCGGATCAATTGATAAATAAGATAAACGAAATTGTATGACTGAAATCGCTTACATTTTCGATTATTTTCGTGATAAATTTCATTAAATTTTAATATTTTTCGTCTAGGAACCACCACCCGCGGCTGCACAGGATAAAGAAAAGATTCAAAGCATCCTGCTCTGGCTCCATCAACAATTAGAAGACAGTTGGAAATTGAGGAAAGAGAGACTGGAACAGCAGAAATTTTATTGGCAATTGCGTGAAGTAACTGAATATATATATATATCTATATTTTCAAATTTTAATTGGCATATAAACATTTTTCACATTCTAATAATAAAATTATTCTAGATAAACCAGCAAATACAAGAGTTAAGTGATCAACTATCAAACATGAAGGGAAACACTGGAGAATCTCTGGCAACTGTAAAGTTAACTTCGCAAGCTTTTATACAATTGCAAAAAACTATAGAGGTATGTAAAATAATACACATTTTACCATTATACATAACTGATTTCTATACTGTTCGGTACATTTTGATTATCAGCTCTTAGACGAAAAAGTCAACACCTTCGTAAGCACCGCTCAAAGAATGGTTGCACCACCCATGCAAGAAATCAGCGAGTTGCAAACTAAATGGTCGACGTTTCATATGCAAATTGGAGATACTAGAGAGCACATCGATCTAGTTTTAGAATATTTTGTTTTGATCGAACAGGTAATACAATTTGGAATGTTTCGAGCACCATTTTATGATGATTATTCGTTTAAAAATCATCTCTTTTTTTTTAGATTGAAGAATGGTTTAAAGAAGGAAGCCAACTTCTAGTATCGATTGCGCAAAGATCAGCGAGTTGTAAAAATCCAACTGACGCTATAAATCTGCAAAATGAAGTTGATAGATTTGTTAAACCCGGTGAAGCTGAACAGGATAAAAGAATGAAGAAGTTGAGCACTCTTTCCATACAGTTGTATGGTAAGTTGTGGCATCCAGTGGATTTTCAATAGATTATTTTTGGTTAATTTCTGTTTCGTTTCGGTTTAGGTCAAGCACCTCCGATTACAAATCAGATTTTGCAGAAGAATAAAGATATGTTGACTTCATTCGTGTGTATTAATAAAGATTTGAAAACCTTGCAACAGAATCTGAACGAAGCAGAGAAACAGAAGCAAAAGTTGGAAAAAGTAGGTGCAAGAATCGACATTTTAGCATTTTAATTTGCAATATTTTAAGATTAATTTTATATCATAATCTCCTTAGGAAGCTGTTAAAGAAGTACAGGTAGATATAGTACCGGATCCAACTAGACCACCAGTTTTTACAGTACCCTTGATGGATGTAGAGGTTACCGAGGGATCAAAAGTAACTTTTTTGTGCCATGTGGATGGTCACCCACCTCCTTTCGTAAGCATTTTGCTTAATTTTTTTTTTATTGCTAAATTTTAATTTTTTTAATTCTCTGCCATACCTTTACAACCTTAAAGATCGAATGGCTCAAAGATGGCCTTCAAGTTCATAACAATCCGGACTACCAGACAAAATACGAAAACGGCTTATGTACTTTAACTATAGAGGAAACGTTTGCTGAAGATTCTGCAAAATATATCTGTCGAGCTACAAACTCTGTAGGAAGAGCAGAAACTCAAGGGCAACTTACAGTCAGAGGTAGTTGCAACAAATTAGCATATTCGAATTCTTCATTCAGTAAAGTTTTAATTAATTCTTCTTCGTTGCAGAGAGTCACCCTCACGAAGAAGCAATACCACCTCATTTTGTCAAAGAGCCTGCCCTGACGGTGGCTAGGCAAGGTCAACCATGCCAGATGGAGTGCCAAGTAGAAGGAAACCCACTACCCGTTGTATCGTGGTATAAAAACGATGTCTGTATCGATAATTTTCCAGAATATGTCATCACTTATAACAATGGCTACAGCATTTTGAGATTCGAGGAAATTTATCCCGAAGACGAAGCTCGTTATACTTGTAAAGCTGTGAATCCTGCAGGACAGGTTGCATGCAGCGTCAAGTTGACTGTGCTACGTGAGTATCTCATTTTATTAATAAAAATTTGAGTTTTATTTTAATATTAAAAACCGAATCTCTCATAGCTCAAGATGCATCTAAGAAACCAGAGATTATAGTTCCATTATCTAATGTAATGGCGAGGGCAGGACAGAAATTGAGATTGGAATGCAAAGTTGATGGCTTACCTACTCCTACAATCACGTGGTATCATAATAGGCAACCAGTTAGTGATTTCTGCCAGGTTAGTGGATGTTCTTGATACTTCAAACTCATAGAAGATACTATTAAATGGTCGCTTCTTTTCGTAGACAAGTTACAGTGATGGAATAGCAATACTAGTGATTCCTGAAGCATTTCCTAAAGATGCAGGCACTTACAGTCTCGTAGCATCCAACGAAGTAGGAGAGACATCATCATCCTGTTTAGTATCCGTTAAAGGCAGACTACCTCTTGAAACATCGTAAGCGCTTAATTAACACGATCTTGCTCATTGTAAATTAATAATTGTAATTAAAATAAACAAATTATTCTTCTAGTGATTCTGAAATGGCTTCAGATTTTGAACTCCTGAAACCTGACGTGAGACTTCATCTGCAAAACCAAACTGTAATCGAAGGAAACCCGATAAGATTAGATTGCGTTATCATTGGACAACCGGAACCAGAGGTTAGTTTCAATTACAGTTTTCAGCGTAGGATTCTTCGTGTGTTTAAATGTTGAACAATGTGGATTCAGGTTATCTGGTATCATAATGGAAAGCCAGTTAAAGAATCTGAAGATGTGCAACTGCTCTTCGAAGGTGATCGATGTTCTTTGATCATCAAGGAAGCTTACCTGGAAGATCAAGGATGCTACAAGTGTGTTGCCATAAATTCTGCTGGAGAAGCTTCTAGTATCTGTGAACTGAAAGTTAAACGTGAGAAAATATTTAATTATAAATTGTAAATTAAAATTCCAGATTTACAGATTTTTAATTATTTTTGAACTTTTTCAGCATTCCAAAATGTGGTTAATGGTGAAAAGGGGTAAGCTTATTTTTTACACATTTATCTAAATTTAAATTAAGTTAAATTGATTTTTAATTTTGACGCCATTTTTTAAAATATTATAGCGCCATGGAAATCGGAAGCCCTCCCATGTTTTCATTAATGTTGAGAAATGTTATGGCTAACGAAGAGGAGAGCGTCAAAATGGCATGCCAAGTCAAAGGTCAGCCGGATCCCGAAATCTCATGGTACAGAAACGGAGTGCAGTTACATTCTTCTGCACATTGTGTGGTAAGTAGCATTTGAATTAAATTCTAAAAGATAACTTTCTGATATGCAGAGCAGAACGGGTGTTTTAGGAAATCCACGTTTAAGAAATTTCAGATCAAATTATTGTAAAGTGCCAGTTTATCATACAGGTCTATGTAATAACGTAGCATCCAACGTTAAAAATCGAAAATCGGTGACTCAAAATTAATTGCGGTTCCTCTCTCCCGTGTGGCATCAGTGCCCAAATGGATAAAGCCACCGAATACCGGTGGCGAATTCGTGCCTGATCAACGGTCTGGCCACGTAAAATTTTCCGGTTTTTCTTCACGTGTCTAACACGTAAATAGAGACCAGTTTTCCATAGAAAGTCCTCCAGGAAGGTACCGCCTGACTGAACTCCCATCCAACCCTCTGCAATGTTACTAAACATTGATAGAAGGCTATTATTATTAATTGTCTCTCATAACATGACAGAAGAATTGGAAAGAATAAATTATATTACGGATAGCTTTTGGATATTTTTTGCATAGGAAATCTCTTACAATACATCGTTTATATTTTCTAGATAACGAAAGAACCATCAGGTTTGACAACACTGACAATCTCAACTGTAGAAAAGGGAGACGAAGGAGAGTATATGGTGAAGGCTACAAACAACGCAGGAGAAGCTAAATGTATAGCAACTCTATCAGTTCTAAGGAAACCTGGCATACCACCCTGCTTTCAAAAATATTTAGATTGCTTAACAGTCGAAAAAGAAAGGGAAGCCAAATTTCAATGTCAAATTACAGGAACACCGAAACCAGAGGTAAGTTTTCGAATTTTGCGAAATTATTCAGCATGGTGACGATGGAGTTTTGAAACGTATATACACAGGTACAATGGTATTTTGGCGAGATTCTTATCAAAAGTGACAAGTTTCAAACTGTAAGTAGCGATGGGGATCACCATAGTTTGACCATAGCCAAATGTTTACCTTTTCATGCCGGGAGGTATACTGTCAAAGCCGAGAACGATAGCGGTAGAGCCGTCTCTTCGGCAACGTTAAACATTATTGGTAAGTAATTAAAATAAATTTTTCTTTCTTCTTTGCACTTACAAATGAATAGAGATAAAAAAAAAAAAAAAATCGCAAATCGCAAAAAAGCTGGCTTAATCAAAACGTTGCTATATCTGGCTAACGATTTTATTTATTTTGGCAAAGTATTTTAAAAATTCACTTACTTTAAATAATAGTTATAAATTTCACGGACTTTTAAGACGTTGAAGATTAGATTCCTTTGGAGAATCCAAAATTGGAGATTTGAAGAGATTCCAAAATGGCCTCCCTGTCATTTTCACAAGAATGTAAAGCCTGCTTCAAACCTGCTTGCACAGTTCCACGTAAAATGGATCGGATTCTAGAGAATTTGCATTTGAAAAATATTACACAGTCAAACCTGTGAACAACGGCCGTTGTTTAGAGGTTGCAGTTAAAGGAGGTTCACTGCTTAAATTCCTATACGATGTTGAAATGTTTTATTCAAAATTTAGATTAAAAAAATATATTTTTTAAACATGTTCACAGTTCTAAGAAATAAAATTTTGAAATATTTTAGAAATTCTCTTTCGAAATTCTTTCAAAAGCAGTAGTTGAATTGCATTAATCATATAACTATATTGCAGAACCAGCACCTTCCTCGCCCGAAATGCAGGAGCACAGGTAAATTAAGTAGTTTTTTTTTTTTTTGCTTTATTAATTAATTTAAATAATTACGTAGATGCTTTATTTTATTTTCTATTCCATTTTAAAGAGCACAAACCATGGTCATGACCAAGAAGACCACCCTAGTTCAGAAGAGCACCATATGTCAACCAGCTGAAAAGTTTATCAAAGGAAGTTATGAAATCCTACAGACGTCAGAGGAAGAAGTTGATGATAAACCGAAGAAGAGCAAAGTAAATATTTTAAGTTTTTAATCATTAATTTGCCATAAGTATGAAGCATCCCCGTTTAAAAATATGTTACGTTTTGATGCTCGCAGGTAGAAATAACCCTCCAAAGTCAATCACCAGACATTGTAACTTCAGGTAATTGGATAGAAACGATCTAAAATATGCCATTGACCATCGTACATTCGCTTCATCGTGAGTTTTTTCCATAGTCTTACCACTGATCCCGCCGAAATTTTTGAAACCTCTCCAGTCCATTATCGTAAAGTCTGGTTTTAGACTGCAAATGGAAGCTGAAGTGACCGGACAACCCGAACCTCAAGTCGAATGGTACCGAAATGGAGTAAAATTAAAAAATTCACCAGATTTTCGCATCACATCCATAGGCAACGTGCATCAGCTGCTGATTCCCGAGGTCTTCCCCGATGATTCTGGAACCTTTCAAATCACTGCTACTAATTCGTGTGGAGAAGCCACGTCCACTGCCGATTTAATCGTGGAAGAAGAATCCAACAACGGTACTACGCAACGTGTTGCTGTGGTCGAAGAGAGAAAAGAGGTGAGTGAATTCGTGCCAAATAGTGACTGAGTGGATAAACCCACTGAACGCTGGTAGTTGGTCGTGGATTCGTGCCTCACCTATGGGCTAGCCGCGTGGAGTTTTCCGGGTTTTCTTCACGTATCTAACACCTAAACGAAAAAGTTTCTCATAAAAAGACCTCCTTTTCAGCAGATCGTTCACGTGTTGTTTCCTTATTCTATAAATCAAAATCTGGACTATCAAACTTAATGAATGTGATCCTGAAAATGTGTAGTTGGTTCCAAGTTTAAATCAATGGCTGATGTTTAGTTTTTCGGGTTTTCCTCACATGTTTAATATCTAAACAAAGGCCAATTTCCCATAAAAAGTTCTCCCGAGAGGCACTTTCTCTGAGCAGATCGCCTATGTGTTGCCTTGCCTTATCTCGTTAATCCCAATCATGCCAAATTTTCAGTCATTTTAGGCCTCGGATATGAAAATTAATGATTCTAAAATCCTTTTTACAGTTATTCACCAAGATTTCGCTGAAGAAAACTGAGAGTGAAGATGTAGGGATGATATCCGAAGTTAAAATTTGGAGTGGTGCTAAACCCACTCCATATCCGGCTCCTCTTTTAGTAACGTTGATAAAAGATGTCGAACCGGAAGAAGTTTCCAATAATCATCGAAGAAGAGAAACCGAAAGAAAAACCGAAACCGATCATTAAAAAAGACGACGAGAAACGAACGACCAAACCCAAAAAAGAAGTAATCATCCAAGAAGATCCTGTAGTTAGTACTAAAGTGGAACCACCGGTTTTCATTCAGGTAGCTTATCACAAAAATATCCCTACAGGTTTGAATATGATGGCTCTGTAACAAATTTATAATACCTTCAGAATCTATCTGATGTTACCGTGGATCAGGGCGTTAAGGTGACTTTAGTGTGCCACGTCACAGGGTCTCCTCAACCCAATATAAAGTGGTTTCGTGAGCACCAGCAGATAACTTCGTCTAAAGATTACGAAATGACCTATAGAGATGGAGAATGCTGCCTAATTATACCAGAAGCCTTTCCCGAAGATCAGGGTAGTTTTACCTGCAGCGCCACCAACATAGCAGGAACCAAAAGCACCTCTGCAAAGCTAATCGTCAGAAACAAAGGTGAGTGTATATTAGATGCCATTATTCACTTGTGGAGCCGTGAGGGGCATTTTTGAAACCGCAGGGATGTAGCTGGCCTTATTAGCCCCCGTGCACTGTTTGAAAGATATCAAATGGAGGTATTTGCTCCATTTAAATTAATTGTTGTAAACAGGATGTCAATGAACCCCTATTTTATACACACCCGAAAAGTGGCATTTTATTATGGAATCCATTGGAGAGGTTGAATCAGACCGTAGCATGCGGGTTTCTACGGCCAAGCTCGACCCTGTAAATAAAGAAAATTTCAAAAATAATTTAATTATTTACATAAGGAACCAAATGATTTAGTTAAAACCAAATTATTATTATTTTTTTCTCCAAAAGTTTTTACTTCTTTGAGGCGGTATTTCCAGTCTAAAGAAGAAGAAGCTAAGTTAAGAAGATTAAGTTACCATTAGTTAAAAAACAAAAAAAAAAAAAAAAAAATCAAATCAAACCAAGAAGAATTAGTTATTTCTATATTATTAATTCATAATACCTGTTCTTTAAGCTTCAATTAATCCTGTAGTGATTTATTTTGTTCTCTGTTTTGTGCCACATTTTTTCAAATTTGTAACTCTTAATTTTCATTTTTAAATAAATAAATATATTTGTTTTGATGTTAGTTGGTCTAAATATGGCTATAGAATATATATAAATATATATATTAACAATAACACGGTGGTGGTGCTAGTCGGTAGGTGCTTAGAAAATAAATGATCAGGTAGTCGACCTCCGCGCCGACTCTAGACCTTAGAAAATAACCATTAATATACCTTGCGGCGGTGAGGAGTCGAGGAGAAAGTGATGCGGTTGGAAGAGCAGCCCGCCTTTACCTCCAGATGCTGGATTATTTATAGAAAGCATGTCTTTCTGGTACATGTTTACTGTCTGACTAAAACCTTTGACTAACACAACTTCCTACACAACTTCTAAACTGTAATACTTGACTAATTCTTCAAGAGGTTGATTGCAATGATTAACATTATTCAATAAGAGGAAAAAATTATATATATATATATTTTTTACTTAAATTTTTGGTAATTTTTAATTATATTTTTGAATTTTTTTAAACAGTTTATACTGTAATTTAAATATTTAATAATTGAGGAAAATATATTTTTTATGTGAGGAAAAATCCTTATTTATCCTTTAATTTATAAAATTTTAAGCAAAAAAATAGATAACAGCATGCCTTAAGTGTGATTATTTGCTTAAAGTGTTGTTTATTTTGTTATATTTCTGTACAGAAACTCAAAATACGAAAGGATTTTTTACACGAAAATCAAAGAACTCAAATTTTTATTAAGAAAACATTCTCTCGAACGTTTTAAGTACAAAATCGTGTTCAAAATTATTTAACTTTTATAAAAATTACGAATATAAGATTCGTAGCAGGTTATAGAATAAGATTTTGTGGAGGAAACTCCTGCTTACTTGGAGTTAAACTTCTTTGAAAATCCTTGAATTGAATTGGAAAAACTTTCCTTTCTAAAACCTAATCAAAAAATGAGTTTTCTAATATGAAAATAAAGATTTTTAACTTGGAAAATTAATTTTTTGAGTTAGAAAACTTTACTTTTAATGTGAAAGCAAGAGCTTTTTAATTCAAACTCATTTCTCAAGTTAGAAAACTCGGTTTTTAATATAAAAATATAAAAGTTTTTCTGACTAAAACTTTCAGTTTTCTAAAAAGTTTTCACTCCAAGAAAAGCAATTTGAATTGGATCTAGAAACAGATTTATTTATAATATTGATTTGGTCACTGTTGTATATTTATACTTTCCTCATATTTCTTAGAATCCTATCTATAGATATTTTTTGATATTATCATAAGATTTTTGGCATGTTTTTAATATTTTTGAATGATGTTTTGATTATTATTATTATTTTTTTTTAAATAAAATTTCTACTTTTCCCTAAATTCTTATATAATTTCTTGAATCATTATCTATTCATACACCTAAGTAATTCCAATCCTATTTATATTCTGGTGTTGTAATCTGGAAATATATCTTTTGTTCTATGCTTTTTAAATATTTTACATCTCTTAGAAACTTTAAGGATTTAAATTTGTAAAACTTCTATAAATAAATTCTAAATTCTGTATCAAGAAAATCTTTGTGTCTATTACTCATTTGCTATTTTGTATCTGCTTTTCTGATACAGATAATTACAAGAATTAGGTTATTTTAGGGATTGTTTGTATTGGATATACTTTTTTTCATTATAAATAAAGTTAAGTAACTCATTTTTCTAAAGCATATAAAAATATATTATAATTCTCAATTTTATAAAGTTAGGGCGTAGGATTATTCTGTTTTTCTAAAGGAGTAGGTGTAGGAATAGCATCAGTTTTTCTAGAGGAAGTGTAGGCTTATTCTCAGTTTTTCTAGAGGAGGAAGAGCAAGATAATGCTCAGTTTTCCAAAAGAGGGGATTATATAATTATTCAAATTTTCTAAAAGGGGAGGAACGGGATAAATTTCATTTCTTAAAAGCAGAAGCGACAAATTACTTCCAGCTTTCTACAGATGACATTACAGGATAATTTTCATTCCATAGAGACAAAAGTCTAGGATAACTTCCAATTCTTCTGTTTAAAAAGATAAATTATCCCACATCTTTAACGCAGACACAAGGAAATGTTTGGTTACACACGGTTTATTTGAAGATGACGGAAGATGTAGATTTATCAGTTATGCTTAAGCAATATGTGGTCCTGCTCCAAAAGTATCTAAAAAGAGAGAGATTTCTCAATTGAAAATGACGCGTCATACTATTTGGACATGGCCTGAAGCAACTGGATATATGACATCATTCGCTCGTATATATAGCAAAGGGATGACCTGGCAGATGCAGTCATTCCAACATTTTTCTAGCTGTTGGTATTCGATTCTTCAAACGACTTCAGGCCAGGTAAAGTTGATGTACAGGATTATTTTGCTCGTTGCGCATTTGGATGGCCTCGATTCTATACCCCCGAACAGAAATAGTGCCATAGACTAACAATCGTATAGTTGCTGCTGTAGCTCCCGGATTAAATGGTAGGATAAGGTAGTAGTGTCGTTGAGGGTTTTAGCTGGTTAAAGGAGAAGGTACGTAAGATTTCTGAAAGTTTTACTTATAGGAAACCAATATGTTCCTAAGAGCGCATTGTATAAGAGTTTCTACACGAATTTCCTCAGTTTTTTTGTTTTTTTTGCATGGTTATCTTTAAGAGAGGCGCACAAGATCCCATTTATCCTTGTCCCATTAATATTCCGGAGCCTAGTTTAATGAGAAACTTAATTACGATTAAATAAATAAACGAGGGAATGGATTATTTAATTATCAAATTACTTAATTATGCTTAAAATGCATAAAATTGCGCTCGGCGCGACGAAAAAACACGCAAGTCTAAAGCGTAAAAAGTTTGTGTGGTTAAAACGGAATTACACATCAAATTTTGGTTCTTTCGGAGAGTAGAAACATTAAAATTGCTTTTTTAATTCAAAAAATTCGCAAAATTTCACACAGAAATGCGATTTTTAAGTTAAAAAAAAAGATATAAAATGGTGCGCAATAGGAAGTAAATGTACAAAGTCAAACCCCGAAAATAAAGATGAGTCAGTTTATTTCTATTTATATATTTAAATTGGTTTTATAAGATTATTCTACTCTAATTTTCTTCCTTTTATTTTATTTTTGTTTTAATTCTTAGTTTATTTTTTTATTCTGGCAACACGTCCAATAAGTATATTTAGGCATTTTTAAATGATGTAACTGGAATGGGACCAAAAAAAAAGAACAAAAAGCAAGAAAAATTATTTCCGTTTCGTCATCAAAATATTCAATTACATAATAAAAATGATCCAATCATGTTTGTTTAATTAAATGAGCATTATTTAAATCAAAACTTTAAAGTAGTTCTTTAACTGGATTGATGCTCTCCAGCCTCTTTAAAAAATTCGTAAAAATTAAGATTAAACTCGATTTATATTCAGGAATTTCTAATATTTAATCGAGAAACGTTAATAAATTCAAGATTTTCGTGAAAATTTTGCCACGTTTCAAGCTCTGGAACGTCCCAGATGACCAGTTTCCGCATTAACTTCAGTGAAAAATCTCGTAAAAATTCATGAAAATCGGTGGAATTTTCAATGGCTTTATTAATTTATCATACGTAAAATATTCAAAGTTATAAAAAATATTCGAATTTCGATAAAATTTTCAGAAAATCTTAAGAAGAAACCATTATGCTCAATGAACTATCTTCATATTTAGCAGATGGTGTGAGGACCATCTTCATACCCAAATAATGCTCGAAATAATACCAATTTCATAAAAATATTTCACGAAAATTAACAAACTTCAAGAAAATATTAAATCTTCACGTTTTTAAAGCATAAATTTCAGATTCTTTGCCGTGTAAAGTTAAAGATTCTTCTCCAATCTTTAAAAATCGAGTGCTCGAAAGATGAATTAACGCATTAAATTAAATTTTAGGCTGTTTTTTTTTTAAATTTCCCTCTATTTAACGTTCGGTTTACGAGTCCTTGGCGTTCGACACCCGCTTATAACGTTCAATCCTCGAAACAATGCGCGCTTTAAGTTACAGCACTTCAAAATGCCGCGTAACAGTTAATGATACTTTATAGCTTGATTGTTATCGATTTAAATCACTATGTTAATTAGTGACGATGCGTAACATCATCGGTAAGTTACGCAATGTTTACGTAAGCTCTGGTTCGACTCATAGAAGCGTGTTGAAAAATGCCGCTTATTTATAGACGATAATTATGTTAAATAGTTATAAACTTTAAAAGATATTTTTACATCTTCCCCTCAATTTTCTCAGCGTAAAATTTCGCTGAATAATATCTAAAAAATAATATTATTTTAAATGTCGATGAACTTAGAAAATAAAGAAGTTTATAGAGGGGATGCAGTAACAATTTTTTCACAGTATCTATTTTTGTTATATAAGCCACGGGCGTGTGACTGTCTGTATGTCTGTACTTTTTTTTTTAAAGGTTTACACGGATGCTTTATTTTCTAAAGAGTTTTTTTTAGAGTAATTATAGAGGAATATTTGAAAAAATCCTTTACTTTCCGAGTTGTTTACGAAAAATCGCACTTAAAGAGCACAAATTAAAGTAAATTGTTTGCCAAGGTTATGGCGTGTTTCCTTGTGTTTCTGTATCTATTGTTCGGTGTGATTTAAAGGATAAAAGAGTATAAAAAAAGAGTTTGGGTGTAGGACGATACTTTCATACATTTGCCAACGACTTTCTTGTGTCAACAACGGCTGATATTCATCGCTAGATATTCATTACGGGTGACCTAGTTCAAACGTTATTACTTTCTCTGGCAGGAAACGTATTCAGAAAGGTCATTTTACCTCTTAAAAAGTCACTTTTCTTAACAATTTAAATTAATTTTCTTAAATTTACTGCCTTTTACATATTCTAAAGTAGGCACAATCATTTCTTGGAGTGGAATGCGTTAAGATACTCTTCTGCTCGCATCCTCCAAAAGTGCTTCCTGTAAGGAGTTTGGCTACTTTAAACTTGACTTTTTAAACCATTTTTCCTGCTCTTGGATACCCTACAACTGTGCAATTAAAATTTTTTTAGCAAGGAATTGTCTCCCGTGCCACTTAATACTTTCTGTAGGGGGTTGGTAGCTTAATCTTGATTTTCTCAAGGTTCATTCCTTCTAGACAATAGCGGATTCAGAAATCTTTAGAGGAGAGCGGAAAGGAAACAACGTGCCTTAAAAAATCTCTTACTACCTGAGGCTTTGCTCGGGAGAAATCCCCAGAAGGGGATTGCAGCTGCACCCTGTCCAACCCCCTAATTTCGCCACTGCTTCTATATACCTACAATTGCTGCTGTAAGGTATCTATAAGGTGTAATTATAGTTTCCTAGCAGCAAATATATTTGTTTTCGCACTTAAAAATACTTCTTAGAGGGATAAGAATGGGTTAAGTTTGATTTTCGTCACGTCTTCCTATTTAGCGTCCCCCATATAGAACTATAATCACGCTTTCTACCAGGACTTTGATCGTTTCCCCTGTAGCAGATGTGACCTTTGACCCCTTCGACTCACCCGCGAAGTGATAGTCATCTCGGCTTTAACTTAGTATCTAGTGACACATAAATTGTAGGGCTCGAGAGGCACGTGACCCGACAACTTGTTAAGGAAACTAAGGAACCCCCCTCCCCTGTTACGTCAGAGGCCAAGGCCTTCCGCGACTTAGATGCGGACGATCAAAAATGAACGTAAGTTAAACAGTATTTTTGGGATGTTGTGGGGGAGATGAGAGGGAGGATCCCGGGTGCCAAAAATGGAGTAAGTAAAACGATCTCAGACTGGCAGCCATTCTAAAGATAGAAAGATTGTAAGCGGATTTGCGCATGCTCCCCTCCGAATATCTAGTGTTAGAGGCATTTTGCATAGTGTCGTCTTCCTATAGGTGGCTATTCTACTCCAGGCCTATGCGAAATCCATCGGTGAGGTCATTTTTATCCATTTTCGTGTGTATTTTAATTAAAAATCTACCTTATCCTACTTAAAAAACGCTTTTAAATCCTTTAAAAAATGCTTAAAATTTCGTTTTATATCTTTAATTACGCGCGTGACATTATATTAAGTTTATAAAATCCTAACAAAAACGTATCTTTTCTTTGACAGATCAGGGAATGGTGATCCAACCACCCTCAGCGTAAGTGTTCTATATGATATTTTTTTAAATAATTCTAGACTATAATAAATATATTTAATCTACTTAAAATAGTATTTAGGAACTTAGAATAGCATATTTTAAAAGTTTTAATACCCCCTTTGCCTACTTTTTTATGCTGAGATCAGCCTATTTTTTCTCTAATTCTTTAATAGTCATCAATTGGCTGTGACCCAGAAAGCGCGATCAGCACATCTAGAAAGAAAGCTGTTTATTGATGTTGAGCTTGTTTAGCTGTGCTAATTCCTTGCTATTCTTTTTAAACTGAACGTTCCTGTTTAATTCCCCGACTTGTTATTCGTCAAACACATTTAAACAGCTTTCTCTATAGGGATGCTGTAGAGAAACTTGACTTCCAGCTGCTGTTTTTTTTCTTCTTTTCGCGAATTGCAGAGAAATGGGACTATTTAACTGTTATAACATTGCGAAAATATATATATTTTGTTTTAGTTTGTTAAGAGAATGTCACCGAGACCTGATGACGTCATCAGGTAGTGACTTGCCAAAGTAAATTTTGTATGCAAGTCGAAGGAGAAAAGGTCAATGTTGAAACGGTTAAATCTTCCAAAATTATGGTATATTTTTTTATTTGTTTAGTGTCTACTCAATATAGAATCGAGTAAATAACTCGAAGAAGCTTTAAAAATTAAACGTTTGCCATGTTTTTTTTGAATTATATTTAACTTTTAAACACACTAAACTAGTTCGAAAGTACAGGCGCTCCTTGGTATAACATCTAAAAATCCTCCATTTTTAAGAGTCTAAAAATTAAAATAAATCGGTTAATAAAGTAAAATGTATTAAGAGACCATTTATAAATAATTTTCGAAGTAAAAAGTAAAATTATATTTATTTGCGGTTAAAAAACGGTGGAGTTTAATGTGCGATGCTTCCCCGCAATGCATAGTGTCATGTAGGTGAAGACACTTTTACAGGGGAAAACCAGCGCGCTTGTGTGTTTTAAATGTGTTTTAACATCGTAAAATATTTTCGAACAGGCAATTTAAGCGTCCCTTCAACGCGACTCCCCCTATATTTGAAAAGCCACCGACAGGGGGGAGGTTTATCGAAGGCCGTGATGCTCATTTTGAATGTCGGGTTAGGGGTAACCCTGCACCAGAAGTTGTATGGTCCAGGCGTGGTATGCCTATCAGAAATGATCACAGGTGAGTGTGGACACTTTGTAATAACGTATTTATGACGTATGAAATATAATCCTGCTTTATACAGGCGCCAAGTGTCTTATAACCCGGATACTGGAGTTTGTATATTTGATATAAAAAACCTGACAGCGGACGACGATGGAGATTACACGTGTACGGCCGTTAATTTGCGCTGGAGAAGCGGCGCTAACGATATCGATACACCGTGAAGCGCAAGGTAAATAAGTGTGTTACTCAATTTGATAATGAAAATTGAATGATACTGATTGGTAATTCCGCACAGCAGCAGCTCAGCAGATAACTAGAACCGAACGCGTAGATGTCAGAACGATCAGACAGCCTATACAACAGAGATATACACAAATAGAACGCCAAGTCCAAGATGGCATACAATTCCAGAGATCTGTTTCCTCCGATTACGATGGTGAACCAGGAAGTCCTCTCTACTACAGTGGAACTGAACAGGTAGGAGTGATGAGAAGGTAAGGGGGACTCGGTAAGGATCAGAACTAAGTTCTCAATGTTCTATGTTCTTTTATAGGGTTTTCGCGTGGATACATTTGAGTACCGTTTACTACGAGAAGTCGAATTTCGCGAATCTTTAATACAAATCCGTCCCGAAGAAATGGAACAAGAAGTATACGACCAATCAAAACCTCCGAGTGCACCTCAAATAGCACAACGTCCACGTAATAGTAAATTATTAGAAGGTTCTGATGTAACATTCCAGGCTAAAATCAGTGGAAATCCTAAACCAAGGGTAAATTCCCAATTAAATTATTATTCATTTAATTATATATTAAATTTCCTAACTAACACGTTATATTTTCACAGGATTAACAAGTGACATTTCTAACCAGATACTAACATCCCTTCTATTCCTACTATCATAAGTATTAACATGTTTAAAAATCATTATAAAACTAAAAAAATTGCTGATGAAACTTTAAATTTTCCCAGATTATATGGTTTAAGAATGGACAAAGATTGCTACCTTCTCAACGTTACAAAATGTCTTTTGTCGATAACGTTGCAACTCTCAATATTCACATGGCACTTCCGGAAGATGCCGGTTTCTATACTTTATTAGCAGAGAATAAGTCGGGCAGAATCACCTGTTCGGCTCACCTGGTTATAGAAGCTATTGGCGTGACGAGCGAAACTAAGTTTATCAGCACTCAAAGATTTGAAACGGCACAGCAACAGCAACAGGTTCAGCATTATCAACAACTTCAACAGCAACAAATGCAGCAGCAATATCAACAGCAACAAATGCAGCAGCAATATCAACAGCAACAAATGCAGCAGCAATATCAACAGCAATATCAACAAATGTTAGTGTTTATATTCTTAAATTTATATTCCTTCTATGTCTTAAACAATGTTCATTTATTCTATTGTTTTTTTTAAATAGAGATACTAGTCAAACTAGAATGACACAAGTAGAAAATGAAGTCGATAGTGGAGCTCGAACGCTAAAACCAAATTTTGTCAAAGTCCCAACTGATAAAGAAATTACAGAAGGCAAGATGGTCAGATTTGATTGTAGAGTTTCTGGCCGGCCCTTTCCTGAAGTGCTATGGTACAAAAATGGTATCCAGATTATGGATGATGCCACTCATAAGCTGCTAGTAAATGAAGGTGGTGTACATGCACTCATGATAACTGTAGCTAGCCGAGAAGACAGCGGACACTATGTATGCGTAGCCAGAAATAAAAGTGGAGAAGCAAAGTTCGAAGTCAATTTACATATCATAGGTATGTAAAAATATATTCAAATTGCATAAATATATTAAAATTATATTGACAAAATCTCTAACTTTCAGAAAAAGAGCAAGTGGTTTCACCAAAATTTGTTGAACGGTTTCAAAGTATTCACGTTAGAGATGGAGAACCTGTGACACTTCATTGTAGAGCTGTCGGTACTCCTATTCCCCGTATCACATGGCAGAAAGATGGTGTTCAGATTCATTCCAGACCGCCAGACATGATTATTGGTAAATTTTTACATCACATTTTAGTGCAATGATTTCAGAATAATTGTTTATTAATGGTGTATTAATTACAGAAACTATGGACGGAAGTTCCACGTTATACTTTAATAAAGTAACATATCTAGATGCTGGATGGTATCAATGCACTGCTCAAAATCAAGCTGGAAGTACTGCAACTCGTGCTAGATTATATGTAGAAAGTAAATAATTTTCCATTTTTAAAAACAATTTTAAATTCCATAACATCATTTTAACTTGAAACTATTTCAGTTGATGAGCGACCATTACCAGAACCATGGCGACTGCATTTACCTCGTCCACATAAAGTAATAGAGCCAGAGTAAGTATAATTAAAAATACAGTAGTTTAAACACTAGACATATCACTTATACCATACTTAAATTCTAAATCTTGTAGGCGTTCACCACCGAGAGAAACTATATGGTTACGACCTGTTGAGAGAGCGGCTCCTTACATGCCCCAAGAAGAAGAGAGGCGCCCAACACAAAAGCCAGCATTTACTACTCATTTACAGAATCTCAATTTACAGGAAGGTGATCGAGCAAATTTTGACTGTCGTCTAATTCCAATAGGTGATCCAACAATGAATATCGAATGGTTTGTCAATGGTCGTCCCATCGAGGCAGGTCGGTATCTAAATTATCACTTACAAATATAGGATGTTTCAATCAGTACTTAAAAATTTTTTCATTTAGGTTCTCGAGTAATGACTACATACAGGTTTGGCTATGTTGCCCTAACGCTATTACATGTGTATGCCGAAGATTCGGGTGTATATATGTGTCGTGCGACTAATGAAGCTGGTGAAGCAACTACTACAGCTACATTGAGATGCACTGGTAAGAGATCTTTAATAGAATTTTTAGTAAAATTAATACTATAGACTTCAACATATTAATATTTGCTTCTTATGCAGCACGAGTTGCAATTGACAGAGAAGCTCAGCATCCAGAAAGTATAGAGGCTATCCAACATTTAGAAGATTGGGAACATTATAAGAAGGATGTTACATTGGAGGAAACAGTATCAGTACAAAAACCAGTCTTTATAAAACCCCTACGTAACTTAGAAAATTTGCAAGAGGGTGGTTTTGCTCATTTTGAAGCACAGATAACACCAGTTAATGATCCAACAATGAAAATAGAATGGCTTTTCAATGGACAACCTTTAACTGCAGGTAAATTTAATTTATAAATTAAAAATGCATAATTTTATACTAAATATGTGCAAATATATAATAATTAATTTATTATTTCAGGAAGTAGAATTAGCACAATATTCAGTTTTGGCTATGTAGCACTTAATATATCGTACCTTAGAGCAGAAGATTCTGGTTTGTATGTATGCAAAGCAACAAATCAGAAAGGTGAAGCTATGTCTACAGCTTCACTTAAAGTTAAAGGTAAGAATTAATATCTAGTAAGCAGTTGATAATTAAATTTTTTCTGTTTTAACAAATAGTTAATATACAGTGTCAGGTTTCGTTGTGTCCGATCTTGGTATACCGGAACAAGAAAAATATATTGAGAAGATTCAGGAATTAGAATCCTATCAGTATCAACAACGCCATCAGTTTGTTGAGGTCGATGCTGTCCCTCAACAAAAACCTTCGTTCCGCACCCAGTTAAATGATCAAAAGAATATTCAACAAGGTAGAACTGCTCATTTTGAAGCTAGATTAGAACCAACTGGAGATTCGACTATGAGAGTTGAATGGTTAAAAGATGGAAAACCATTAGAAGCAAGTGAGTACATCTCTGTTTAATTACATGAATTTAGGAATCAGTACTAATAAAATATAGGTTTTGTGTATAGAATTTCAAAGCAATTTCATTAATGAATGAATTATGAAAGGGCATATCATACATTCAGGGTCAATCTGAATAATTTTGGCACGCAAGACAAGCCATGCAGCATCCATGTACTTTTATATAAACATTATAATGTCATTTTAGTAACTCTTCCAATTTGGCACCCGGAGAAGTTGCTTCTCCACCTCATCTATTAGCATGACCCTATGTATACACTTGCATTAGAGTTTGCAATTATCCTTTATTTTATTAACAAGAATGACCCATAAAAATGTTTGTTACTTTTAGGTTCAAGGATTACAGCTTTCTTTAATTTCGGTTACGTATCATTAACGATAAGAAATGTGGACACAAGAGACATTGGCACTTACACTTGTTGTGCTATAAATAGTATGGGAACAGCAACCACAAAAGCAGTACTTACATGTATTAGTAAGTATAATAATTATTATTATTATTTACATATGTTGATGAATCTCATGAGCTAATACATAAATTATAATTATTAGCTAAAAAAAGTGTAGTTTTGGAAAGCCAATACCCTGAAGGCCTGGAGAAGATTCAGCATCTTGAAGATTACTCTCGGTATCAACGAGAAACTTACGAAGAAACGACTTTTACGCAACGCCCTAGTTTCACTCAACCCCTTCATTGTCAGGAACATATAGTGGAGGGACAGAGTGCACATTTTGAAACTCGACTGGAGCCCATGGGGGATCCATCCATGACCGTTGAATGGTATTTCAATGGAAAACCTTTAACAACAGGTCTGTTATTTAATATACGTTTTGAGAATTTTGCATAAATACACTCACAAATATGCTAATTCACATTTTTAATATTTAGTCACCGATTTAAAACATATTTTGATTTTGGATATGTGGCATTGGATATTCTGTACGTGTTCCGCGAAGATACAGGAACATTTACGGTTAAAGCTAAAAATGCCATGGGAGAAACTACTTTGTCTAAATCAATTACAGTCCAAGGTATTTTAAATTTAAATCTGCTGTTTTCTTAAAAAATTTCATTTAGAATTTTCATAAATAACTCCATTTTTATATGATTTCTAAAGCTAAAAGTGATGTTGATACATCGACTATCCATGAGATTGGCATGGAAAAAATTGAATATCTGGAGAGAGCTCCATTTCAAGAACCTCAATATAACATTGAAGAAATTTCCAAAAGCAAACCTCACTTCATTATACCTTTACATGATCCTAAACCGGTTCGAGAAGGCGATCGTATACACATGGAGTGCCGCCTAGAACCAAGCACGGATCCAACAATGAAAGTTGAATGGTTCTTCAATGGTAAACCACTAATGATTGGTAAGAAAAGTTTATTTGCTTTAATAAAGTTGTATGTGAAGTTCTCTGTGTAATAATGGATTATTTTTTTATAGGGCATCGTTTCCAAACATATTACGATTTTGGCTTCGTTGCCTTAGATATTTTAACGGCCTATCCTGAAGATACTGGTGAATATACGGTTAGAGCTACAAATCATCTTGGTTCAGCTCACACAAGTGCTTGTGTTAGGGTGCAAGGTAATTATAAACTAATTTAAAAACAATACTTCAGAGTATCCCTTCATATACTGAAAGATAAAATTTATAATTTAGCAAGATCATCTATTATCTCTGAAACTCAACATCCCGAAGGATTAGAGAAAATCCAACATTTAGAGGATGCGAGTCGCTTTCGCCGTGACACTTATGAAGAGACTGTCATCACACAAATTCCAACATTTACTAAAGCGTTACATAATATTGAAACAATTGAAGGAACAAACATTCATTTAGAATGCAGGCTCACACCCATCGGTGATCCAAGCATGAAGGTGGAATGGTTTGTCAATGGCTTACCCTTAAAAGTTGGTAAGTAAAACAATTAAATAAACTATTTTGTTAATTATTAGTTCTGGTTTCTAACTTACTTTTATATTTAAAGGTCACAGATTCCGTCCCGCTCATGAATTTGATTACGTTGCACTTGACATATTGAGCATATATGCAGAAGATAGCGGCGTTTACACATGTAAAGCAACTAATAGTTTAGGACAAGCAGTAACATCTTGTTCTGTCAAATGCATAGGTAAATTTATTATATAACTCTTATTAAGTAACATATTTTGAATTAGTTAAATATACTGAATGAAAAATCTTTTATAGCTAAGAGTGAAATCATATTAGAAACTCAACATCCTGAAGGTTTAGAAAAGATACAATATCTTGAAGATACAAGTCGTTACAGGAAAGATGTTTGGGTTGAAGAATCTGTTAAAATTAGACCAAAATTTGTAACGAAATTAAATAATTTGGCTCTTCGTGAAGGTCAGCTGGCACATTTTGAATGCCGTCTAGAACCAATTAATGATAATACACTGAAAGTTGAGTGGTTCCACAATGGAAAATCTTTGCCTGTCGGTAAGAATCTTATTTACAGTAATAATGATAAGTCCAAATTTATTATTTAATTAGATTTGGAAAAACAATTCGAATTTTATACTTTCTTTAGGGCATAGATACCGTCCATTCCACGATTTTGGTTATGTAGCATTGAATATCCTTTCTGTTGTACCAGAAGATTCTGGCACATACACTTGTCGAGCTACAAATATAATGGGCAGTGAAGAAATCACGGCAACTCTAACATGCCAAGGTAACTAATGCATTTTCTTTATATGCAGATAGATGTTAACATATAGTTTTCATTTTGAATAAGTTGTAATGTGTAAAAATATGATGACTCATGTTCATATTCTTTGGCATCTATCCATCATTATCCTAATATCATAAAAATGAAGAATAATATAAGAAAACTCTTAAACTCTAAGAGGATCATCTATACAGTAATTTACACTCTAGCAGTTCTCAACCTTTATCACTCTCAATATACTAAGGAAAATCATCTAGAGCAGTGGTATGCATACCACTAGGATAAGTCACATACTTCTAGCAGAAGATATACACACAGAAGACTTGCAATTACACAACCTTAATCACTTGCATAACTCAGTCTTCTGTGTATAGACCTGCAGTACTAACTGATCCTTCTTGTGTACTCCAGAGGTATGCATATTACAGCTCTATATGATTTTCTTTAGTATATTATGCATATAAATAGAATTAAAACAAACATGGGGTTAATAGATGCCTAGAACACAGATAGTTAGTTTTGATACAGAACATAATTAACACTCCTATAAATGTCTTCCATGTAAATATAAATTCTTAATTTAAAACAATTTATATGTAGTTATCTGCATTATAACTTTATGCATAAATAAAACTTGATTCACTTGACTTTATTCAAGAAATTAATTTGTACTTTGATTTGTAAATCATATCATTTATGATTATAAATAAATTTCAGGTAAATCATCTATCATAGTGGAAACTCAGCATCCAGAAGGATTAGAAAAAATCCAGCAGCTGGAAGACTACTCTAGGTAAGTTTTTGAATATAAATATCGGGAAGAAATAATAATAATAATTGTTTTAATCATCCAAACAATATTCATTTTATTGTATTAGATATACTCGACTCACGACCGAAGAAGAAATATGTCGACAGGCACCAGTTTTCACGAGCGCGCCCCAGAGTATCGAGATAAAGGAGGGACAGAGGGCACACTTCGAATGCCGTCTCATTCCTGTGGGAGATCCTAAGTTGAAAGTGGAATGGTTCCACAATGGCATACACGTGAAGACTGGTACTCGATTTGTCGAAACTTTGAGTTTTGGTTTTGTTGCTCTTGATATAATGTGCGCATACCCAGAAGATTCGGGAACATATACTTGCAAAGCCACAAATGCTCTTGGAGAGGCAGTAGTGTCAGTTCATCTCAAGTGCTACAGTATGTGAAAATGAAAAAAAAATACATTAGTCATTAAAATTATTTTAAATTCTATATTAAACTTTTTACTTTAATTTTAGGTAAGAGTTCATTGATCTTGGAATCTCAACAACCAGAAAGCTTAGAAAAAATCCAAGCATTAGAAGTATCGGGAAAATATCGTAGAGAAGAGATCGAAGAGCTCACCACTCAAGCACCAGTATTCACACAGCCTATGAGAAATCTACAATTAATTGAAAATCAGAGCGCTCACTTTGAATGTCGTCTGATACCCGTTGGTGATCCTAAACTGAAAGTTGAATGGTTCCATAATGGAAAACCATTGATGAAAGGTAATAATTAATTAAAGTATTCATCTTATTTACATAATTTTAAAGATACAGAATATAATATTTAATTAATTTCTTTTTATCTAGCCACTCGTGTAACAACTACCCATGATTTTGGTTTTGTTGCTCTTGACCTATCTTATGTAAAAACAGAGGATAGCGGCACTTACACATGCAAAGCAAGAAACGAACTAGGAGAAGCAGTTTGTTCTGCTACTCTTGTTGTAAAAGGTATTATAAGAACATCATTATAGAAATATTTTAATATATTTAAATTTACTTTATTTATGAGAAATATAATATTTATTAGCAACGAGTTCGTTGTTAATGGAAACTCAACATCCAGAGGGATTAGAGAAAATCCAATATCTAGAGGATACGAGTCGCTATAAGAGAGAAGTCACAGAGGAGGGTCTGATTACATCCAAACCTATTTTCATTACTCCTCTTACTGGTCGTGACAAGTTGATTGAAGGACAAAGCAGTCATTTAGAATGCCGTGTTGAACCATATCCGGATCCAACGATGAAAATAGAATGGTTTTTTAATGGAAAACCATTACAAACAGGTTAGATGATCATTTCAAATATAATAAATGATTTGTAAGTCATTTCAGTCATTCATAAGCTGATTATCAACAAAAATACATTTCTAGAAATTATTGTGAAGCAATGGCTGTACAGTAAGGTGCTAGCCTAGTACAATGGGTATTTGGGTTTGAACTGGATTTCCATAATTTGTTATAAGTAATATGGTTTGGGAGTTGTTTTCCATCCCTCACCTGTATTGGCTAGCCTCACTATAAGTTAGGACTGCATGGCAGATTAGCTTACATGTGTTTAATGTCTCACATTCACTAATCAGCCATGTAAATAAGCAATATAATGTATTTTATATATTTTGTTTAATTGTAATTATATGCAGAAATGCCAAAATGTTAGTTAACAATAGAAAAAAACAGCAAACAACATTTTTACAATAAACATAAATAAAAAAATGTATCATCATCATAATTTCCTAGATTAACATTCACATTTACATATCTAATTAGTGAATATATCCCACAAATTTGAAGACATACAAATCTTTTATTACAATTAATTATTAAAATATTTTGAATTAAAGACTAATAAGAAATACGTAAACAAATTATAAATTTAAATTACAGGTCATAGATTCCGCACTAGGTGTGATTTTGGCTTCGTCGCTTTAGACATATTAACTGTCTATGCAGAGGATTCTGGAGAATACATGGTTAGAGCAACAAATCAAGTAGGCACAGCAACATCTAGTGCTAAGATTACAGTAACTGGTAAATATTTCAATGATTTCAAAAAATACATTTGAGATATAAAATTTCATTATTAAATGATGTATATATCTATAGCCAAAAAATCCTTAATTTTGGAGTCTCAGCAACCTGACAGTTTGCAAAAGATAGAGTATCTCGAAGGCACCCGCTACAAACAGATGACGGAACAGGAAATAATATATAATCAAAAACCAGCTTTTGGAAGACCTCTCAACAACCTAGACAATTTAATAGAAAGTCAAAGTGCACATTTGGAAGCTACACTTACTCCAACAAATGATCCAAACATGAAAGTTGAGTGGTTCTTTAATGGAAGACCTATTCAACAAGGTATGTTATCATCACTTCCTTTATCTGTTTTTGAAATCAGAAGCCCTTTCTCATGAAAAAAACATGCAATTTCAGGTCATAGATTCAAGACTACATTCGATTTTGGTTACGTTGCATTGGATATCATGTATGTGTACTCTGAAGACAGTGGAACTTACATGTGTAAGGCAACAAATCTTGTAGGTGAAGCAGTCACAACATGCTCCATCCAGGTGAAAGGTATGAGATAAATATTAACATTTATAACTTTTTAAAACATTCAAATGAATTACTGTATCATTTAAAAAAAATTTTTATTTCAGCCAAGAGCACTATATATACAGAAACATACCATGAAGAAGGCTTAGAGAAAATACGTAAATTAGAAGAAACTTATGTTGAAAAAGTAGAAGAACAACCAATACTTAAACAGAGACCAGTGTTCATTACTCCATTAAACAGTTTGGATAACATAAAAGAAGGACAACCTGCCCATTTAGAATGTAGACTTCAACCAGTGAATGATCCTAATTTAAGAGTGGAGTGGTATGTGAATGGCATTGAAATTAAAACAGGTAGGTTATTCTAAAGTAAACACATGTGAATCTATTAAGAGAAGAAGAAAAATATATACTTTTTCGTAAATCTAGCTCATCGTTTCCGCACAACTCACGATTTTGGTTACGTGGCTTTGGACATTCTTTACTGTTATCCTGAAGACAGTGGAACATACATGTGTAAAGCTGTGAACGAATTAGGTGAAGCAGTAACTACATGCACTATAAAGGTTCAAGGTGAGTTATTACAAACTAATTTGCTGTAATTTATCTCGTAGTAGATTACAATAATAAAATGTTTTTTATCAGCACGCCGAAGTATTTATTATGACACTCAGCATCCTGAAGGTTTAGAAAAAATAAGAGAATTAGAATGCCAAACTAGGTATGAAACAATTGAAATTGAAGAAAGACCAATTTGTAAACCATACTTTACGACACAACTGCGTGGACTTACTGAACTAACAGAAGGTCAAAGTGCACATCTAGAATGTCAAGTAGAACCTGCTCATGATTCACAGCTAAAAATAGAATTCTTCCATAATGGAAAGCCACTAGAAGCTGGTAAATATTGAGAATATTAAATCTGAAATCTGAATTTTTTGTAAGATTTAAAACTTGTACTCATATTTATTTTTTAATATAAGCTTCAAGATTCCACATCACCTTTGACTTTGGATATGTGGCTCTTGACATCAGCCACATCCTTCCAGAAGATGAAGGCACATACACTGTCAAAGCCACAAACACACTCGGAGAAGCCGTTAGCTCTATCACAATAAGAATACACAGTATGAAGCTAATTTTTAAAATTTAACGATCTCTTCATTTTAAGTATAATTGCATTGTAATTACTTTCTTAATTGTTTGCAGGCAAGAGTGGTATAATATCTGAAACCCAACATCCTGAAGGATTAGCTAAAATACAAGCCTTAGAAGAGGAAACTGGATATAAACGAGAAGTTTATATTGAGCCAAGAACATGTCAAAGGCCAGTTTTTACTGCACCTCTTCAGAATCTAGACAACCTTATAGAAGGACAGAGTGCACATATGGAATGTCGTTTGATCCCAGTTGGTGACCCTACATTAAAAGTAGAATGGTTTTTCAACAATGAACCTCTTCAACCAGGTATATTATATGTTGTCTTTTATTCTATGATAAAATTTAACCAAAAGTCAAGAAATTTTTACTGAATTTCTAATGAAAATTGAATAAAATAGCAGATTTGAGACCACAAATTTCAGATAAATAATGAATATTTAAACTAATACTAAACTAATTTATTTAAAGGGTCAAGATTCCAAACTATACATGATTTTGGCTATGTTGCTCTGGATATCCAATATGTAAGACCAGATGATACAGGAGTATATATGTGTAGAGCTTCCAATGAATTAGGAGAGGCAGTAACAACTGCATCAATTAAAGTGAAATGTAAGTTAACGTAACATTCTTACTTATTTTTCACAATTTATAATGCCAAAATTTAACAATAATCAATTTTAATTTAGCCAAAGCTACAATTGAGCTGCAAACACAACATCCAGAAGGTTTAGAGAAGATTCAAAGATTGGAGAGTGATAAGGAATATCGTGGACCAGAAGCTCCAGAAACAGTATACGAGAAACCAGTCTTTACTAAACCTTTAACAGGACCAAGAGAACTTGTTGAAGGACAGGCTGGCCATTTTGAATGTTATGTTATACCTGTCGGTGATCCTAATTTATATCTCGAGTGGTACGTCAATGGAATTGAATTAAAAATGGGTATGTTACATTTGAAAATTTCAATTTATATCAAAATTCCAATAGGAAAGTAACAAAATTCAATTTATGAAAAATGATTTTTTTTATCTTTAGGATCACGTTATAAAGTAACACATGATTTTGGAATGGTGAATTTGGACATTGCTTCGGTAATTCCAGAAGATTCCGGTGTATACATGTGCAAAGCCATTAATAAAGCAGGAGAAGCAGTTACAACAACATCCTTGAAAGTTAAAGGTAAAACTCATGCATTTTAAAGTCTGAATGGAGGAATTAAAACAAAACCCAATGACTTGACATCAAGTTGGTTTCAAACTGTTATAATTTGTAGGCATATTAGAATCAGGGTTGTTGAGAGACTGATCAGATGTATGTAATATGTAATAAAAGGACACAGCATTTGCTGTGTCCTTTTATTACATATTACATACAGTCATCAGTAACTATGATCTAGCTTAATGAATTTCTTTGGCATGTTTCACAATATCAAGACAATTCATCATAGTCTATTTGGTGTTAAAGTTTCGGGTTATGCTTTAATTGCATCATTCTTTAAATGTTTACTCAAAACTTAATCATTTCTATTTAGCTCGACACAGTATACTGAGTGAAAGTCAATACCCAGAAGCTTTTGAAAAGACTCGAAAGTTTGAATATGATGCAGAACCCAAAATTTCTGAAACTTGGGTTGATATCGTCCCACCAAGAGCACCTTTCTTCACTCAGCATCTGACTAACATTGATAGAATAATGGAAGGACAGTACATCCACTTAGAAGCAAGAGTTGAACCTACAAATGATGAGAAACTAAAGATAGAATGGTATAAAAATGGCAAACAATTAATTTTAGGTAAATATATCTTTAATAATAATTGAATTTATTATAAATCCTCTATTTATAATTTTTAAATGATTAAAATTCATTTCAATCAGGTACACGCATAAGAACAACTTTCGATTTCGGATATGTAACATTAGATATAATTAGTGGTAGACCAGATGATTCTGGTATCTATACTTGTCGAGCTGTAAATGAAGTCGGTGAAGCAATTTCCACATGTACCATAAAAGTTGAAGGTAAAATATTAACTCATTATATGAACTCATAGAAAATTATAGATTATAAGTGGTATTTAAATTCCATTTTACTCCAATAGGAAGAGAAAGTATCCTTTTGGGATCACAACATCCTGAAAGTTTGCCTAAAATCCAAGAATTAGAATCTGTTCAGTTGGTCCATACTGAATATCCTGAGGCTGAATATGAAGCTCCCGTGTTTATTACACATTTGAACGATTTAGAACTAAGAGAAGGAGAATCGGCACATTTCGAATGTCAAGTCGAACCTTCTAGAGATCCAACACTTACCATTGAGTTCTTGGTTAATGGAAAAGTTTTACCAGCTGGTAAGAATTAAATATTTTATCATTCTATAAGACTGAATGATTGAAGTGGTTACTTCAATTATCCAGCTTCGTATTTTTGTCTGCTGCTCTGAGGGGTCAAAGGTTGAGATATGATGACCTCATTCCTTAATGCTCAGCAACTCCATTGTTGGATTAGTTAAAACTGTAATGGGCATAAAAATATCTCTCAGTATCTATAGGGCAGAAAGAATTATATAACTTAAATATATATGAATGAATATAATTAAATTTCATTAATAATTTCAGCTACTAAATTTACTGTGAAAAATGATTTTGGATTTATTACCTTGGACATATCTTACGTAATCACAGAAGATTCTGGTATATACACTTGCAGAGCAACAAATAACAAAGGTCAAGCCGTCACCACAGGATCACTAAAAGTTCATGGTAAATAAAAATGGATAGTGTTTGAAATATTTTTTATGCATTAAAAAAACTTTTCTAAAATATCAATTTTTATATTAAAGGCAAAGATGACATCATATATGCCACTCAACATCCTATGGGCCAAGAAGGATTATCAAAAGTTCGAGAAGTTGACCAAGCTTACATGACAAAATATCAAGTAAATGCACATTGTCGTGAATTTATAAAAAGGCAATCTACAGAAATTTCAGCGATTTTAAATGGCTGATTTCAATTTAGGTACCATATGAAGAAGCAGAAATTCAATATCCAAAACCAGTATTTGTAGTGCCTCTTCAAGCCAACTTCACGGTCAATGAAGGAGAAGGATTAAGATTAGAATGTAGGGTAGAACCTGCTGCTGATCCAAAACTTGGCATTGAGTGGTATTTTAATGGAAAACCACTTAGTTTGGGTAAATAATTTATTAAATCAATGGATTTTTTTTTAAATCAATATAATATGTTACTGTGCAAATCTAAACAGATTTTTGAAATTACAGGATCGCGTTTCATGTTTACCAATGACTTTGGGCAAGTGGTTATGGACATATCGGATCTTTGGCCTAGAGACTGTGGTGTATACACTTGTCGGGCATTTAACAAACAGGGAGAAGCTTTCACAACAACAACTATTACATGCATCAGTAAGTTTAAGTCAGAAAGAAAAATGTATATTTTAGAAATATATTCTAATTTATACAAATTTTAAATAGGCAAAAGCACAATTTATGAAGGAACTCTTCATCCAGAAGGCGAGAAAGGATTGGAAAGTATCCAGGTATTAGAAGAAGCTTTAATACGACAAGTAGATGTAACGGGTCCCGAAGAAGTTGGTCAACCACCCGTATTTACTTCACGATTCGAGAACTTGACAAATCTAACAGAAGGAGACATTGCGCACTTTGAAGCTACATTAACTCCTGCTGGTGACCAAACTATGGTGGTAGAATGGTTTTTCAAAGGAGAACCACTAAAAGTAGGTCATCGTATCCGCACCGTTCATGCCTTTGGCATGGTAGTGTTGGAAATCCTTGGAGTTTATCCTGAAGATACTGGTGAATACACATGTAGAGCTACTAACAAATGGGGATATGCAGAAATCACAGTAAATCTAGAATGTGTAGACATAGCTAGAGGACAGAAACCACGTTTCACAACTCAGTTACAGAGTTTAGTTGGACTGAAAGAAGGAGAGAGTGCTCATTTTGAATGCACATTAATTCCTGTTGGTGATCCTCATATGAGAGTCGAATGGTTCCACAATGGACAACCACTCAGACACAGTAAGTTTTATATTGAAACACATGTTATTAAAATATTATGCACATATTAAAACATTATTTCTTGTGTATTTAGGCTCTCGTATTAAGACTCTAAGTGATTTTGGATATGTTGTGATGGATATATCTTTTGTCCACGTGGAAGACAGTGGAGAATATGTATGTGTTGCCACTAACAAATTTGGATCTGATACAACAAGATGTATTATTGAATGTTCTGGTAAATTTTCTTGTTTTCTATATATATTTTTTATATGAATTTTCATAGATCTATAAATATATTTTAATATGATATATTATAGGTCATGGAAAGATATTTAGAGAATCATTACAGCCACAGAGTTTGGAAAAAATTGCCAAGTTAGAAGGATCATACACCCAGTATCGAAGCCAAATTTCAGTAGAGGGCATAAATCAACCACCTAAATTTGAAACACAAATCCAGCCCTTGCCGCACTTAGTTGAAGGTCAAAGTGCTCATTTTGAAGCTCAGTTAACACCAATAAATGATCCTAACATGAAAGTAGAATGGTTCTTTAATGGAAAACTTCTAAGCTCAGGCCATCGATTTAGAACATTCCATGATTTTGGAATTGTCATTTTGGACCTTCTTTATTGCTATGCAGAAGATAGCGGAGAATATATGTGCAAAGCAACAAATAGACTGGGCACAGATATTACTAAAACAACTTTAATTTGTAAATGTATGTTGCGTTTAATTTATTATTTAATAAATTTTATTACATTTACTTATAATTGAATATATTTTTTTTTATAGCAAAAAGTTCTATCATATTAGACCCTCAATTACCACCAGAAATGGCAGGAGGAAATGAAAGAATCATGCAGTTAGAGGAATCATTATATCGTTCTCGTAGAGAGTATGTTGACGATCAGAGAAGAGAAGCACCGAGATTCACGGTTCCTTTAGAAAATCTGTCCAATTTAAGAGAAGGTGAAAATGCTCATCTTGAAGCCAGACTTATTCCAACAGATGATCCAGAACTGAGAGTGGAATGGTTTAGAGATGGAAAACCTTTACGAGCTGGTAAAGTTTATAATTAATCTAAGGAATTGTCCATAAATTACGTATTTCATATCTTTGATCAATCCTCTTAATTGTACTAAGGAATAATACAGAGCATGGGGTATTAATTACGTGTATAATATACAAAGCAGTGACAAACAATCCAGTTTGCTATGCAACACTTCAGAAACAAAAATGAATCCTTAAAAATGAAAACACTCCCAGCATAGTAACAGCTATCTGCATACCCACTCACCCATATCTACATTACATAATTCATGGACAGCCCTAATAATAACAACAACAATTAAAATTCCCAATATCATAACTAATTCATTATTTACCAATAGGTACTCGTATTCGTCCCATTCACGATTTTGGTTTTGTTGTGCTGGAAATCAGTCCAGTATATCCAGAAGACAGCGGTTTATATTCTTGCAGAGCAACAAACAGAGTTGGTGAAGCCGTTACCACATGCACTGTTAAATGTGAAGGTGAGTATTATTATTAATAACTGTGACTTAAATCTATAAAGTATTTTATATTTATAAAATATTTAAAAATCATAAAGGCAAAAGAAGCATTATTTTGGAAACCCAACTTCCTGAGGGAATGGAAACTGGAATTGAGAAAATTGCCAAATTTGAAGAAATATCAGATAAGAGATTAGCGGAACAATGGATGGATGTTGATGTTTCTCAACCACCAAAATTTCTCACACCTATAGAAGATCAAACACTACCAGAAAATGCTTTGGCTCACTTTGAATGCAGACTCGTTCCTACTAATGATCCATCGATGAGAGTGGAATGGTTCCATAATGGCAAACCTCTCATCACAGGTATTGCATGAATTTATTACCTTAAAATAGCTCAAATTTTTATGTTTAATGGTTTAAAACAGCTTAGTAAAATGAAATGGAGCTAATGTAATCGTTTTATAAACTTGCCAACAGGTTCAAGAGTAAAAACCATCAGCGATTTTGGATTCGTAATTTTGGAAATTGCTGGAGTTTACTCAAGAGATTCGGGAACATACACTTGTAAAGCAATAAATAAAATTGGAGAAGCAACAGTATCTGCTAAATTAACAATAAAAGGTATGATAGTTATAAATTCACTCCTAAAAATTTAGAATTTCATTTTGATACGAATTTTAAAGTAAAACATTTGTTATAGTCAAACAATCCGTAATTATGGAACCTCAACTTCCTCATGAATGGCGATCTGGAACTGAAAGTTTGCAGAAATTAGAAGAATCAATGTATCAGACAAAAGAGGTTATATATGATGAAGGTGCAAAGATGCCTCCACATTTTATTACTCAAATACAAGACTTGGTTGATAAGGTTGAAGGAGATTCTGCAAGATTTGATTGTCGTTTGGAACCTGTTGGTGATCCACATATGAAAGTTGAGTGGTTCTTAAATGGCAAGCCTCTTACAACAGGTAAACATTTGTTATACCCTTATTATTATTATTATTATTATAAATATATTAATGCTTATAATTTTAAATTATTTTTGCTTTTTTTCTAGGCACTCGTGTACACACTGTTGATGATTTTGGTTTTGTTGTTCTTGAAATTGATTGGTTGTTCCCTCGTGATTCTGGAGAATACCTCTGTCGTGCCACTAACAAATATGGCTCTGATACTACGAAAGCAGTTCTCAAAATCAAAAGTAAATTTTGGAAATAATAACTTAATGTTTTTGTATAAATTATTGTTATTGAAAATTTTCTTTTATCTTTACTCAGGCAAGAGAGATATCATTATGGATAGTCAACTTCCAGAAGGAATGTCTGCAGAAAAACTCAGGGATCTGGAATATCCACCAGCATATGAAGCACCCAGTGAAGAAACACCTTTGCAACCTCCTCGTTTCGTGACGCAGATCCAACCACAAGAAAACCTTCACGAAGGAGATAGCGTACATTTCGAGTGCAGATTAGAACCAATCAATGATCCTAAACTGAGGGTTGAATGGTATCATAATGGACAACCATTGAGATCGGGTCATCGTTTCAAAACTACTCATGATTTTGGATTTGTTGCTCTTGATATTCTTTATGTATATGCCGAAGATTCTGGTGAATATGTTGCAAGAGCTGTTAATGAATTAGGGGAGGATACAACTAAAACAACATTGAAATGCAAAGGTATATTCAAATTATTTTAAATATTGTTGAATTATTTATTATATATTTCAAAGTATTTTCTCAACAGGTAAACCACCATTGATATATGGAACACAACTGCCCAAAGAAATGGAAAGTGGTGTGCAGAAAATTGCAGAAATGGAAGCTTCCTGGCAAAGGTAAAATTATAAGTATTGTAAGATTTAACTGTTGAATATAAAGGAAAAAATGAGTTTAGATAGTATTTGAAAATAAAACTAAAATACTATTTTTATTAAAGAGTGGAATATCCAGAAGATGTACCACAAGAAAGAGCACCTCCAGTATTTGTTATGAAACCAGAGCCACAGAACGTTGTTGAAGGAGAGTGGGCCAAATTCTGCTGCCGTGTAACCGGTTATCCAAGACCACGTATTATGTGGGTTCTCAATGGTAACACTGTCGTCACTGTAAGTAAAATTACATCCATTATCATCAATTATATAATAATTTCATTATATTCATAATGTCAACAATTTATAAATTTTTTGCAATTTATCCTAGGGATCACGTTATAAGTTAACATATGATGGCATATACCACTTAGACATACCAAAAGCTAGACAATATGATCAAGGTAAAGTAGAAGTCTATGCCAGAAATGCAGTCGGAGAGGCATGCTGTTGGACGACATTAGAAGTAAGACCACGACATGACGACTACCGACTCGTTTTGAAAAATTCTCCGAGACGTAAGTGGAAGGCTGCGACATTAATCTTTAAGTGTAGTCTGCGTGTGAATGGATGGGTGTGTGTTGATGCTTGTACGAGTCTTACAATGTTTCACACTATAATATTTCATGTATACAACTAAGATGACATTAACAACTTTTGTTGCACGGGCAAAACAACTATTGCTTCTCTTTTCAGTTAAACACAGAACTCTGCTTATGACTAATCAAAATTAATTCTAAAAGCTTATTTATAAACTTCATGCTAAAATTAAACAACAATTTAATGTATATAATTAAAAATTATTAACTAAAATTTAATTTAAAATCAAAACACATACATTTAGTCAAAACAGCTGACTAAAATATTGATTTAAAAAAGGAGTAAATTAATTATCTATATAAATTTTTTAAAATTGAATTGTACTGGATTAAATTAAACTAAAAATTCTTACAAAAGAAGTTGGATGACCATCCTTATGGCATAAGGAGAATACTTTCAATCCTTCAGTAACCTCTACATCCATCAGAGGAACCATAAAAACTGATGATCTAATTGGATTTGATAGTATCATAAAACATAATTACATACATTTTTAAACTTATACAACTATAAGGATCAATTATTACAAAATTATCTGTGTGTTTCTTTGACTTATACATCCTCTCTGTATTTTAAGTGTGATTATTGAACATTATTACAATTAGTGGTAAATATGGTCATAAAAATGATGAAGAGATTCCTATAAATCAACTTTGAAACACTACTTGTATCAATTTGAAATTACTATTGCATGTTCTATGTTTCAATGCTGATCAATTTAATTATGATGTGTATACAGACAAACAGTTCAGTATTCTACACATCTTTACATTATTATAGGTTTTCATTTGCTGTATCAATAGATTTTATCAATGGAAATTTACCTCTAAACAATTCACATATGAACTCAGAACTGGAATTCCTATGCAATATGAGAAATTATCACTTACATACAATTAATACAAAACTCTTCTTACACTCAAATACTCAAATTCAATAACAATTTATATATCTATATATATATACTTAGTTTTAAAAATCAAACATAAAACTAATAAAGTATGAAGCATGTTAATGAATTATGCCAAGCAAATCCGAGAAGATGTAAATATATTTTGCCAATTAACCAATGATTATTCTGAAGAAACTACAAAAGCTTTGCCGCTTCATTCTTCGGCTGCTGATTCTTCTTGCACGCTCTCTATCTTGCTCACATCAATGACTCGGAAATCTGGATTATATAGGTATGATTTCTGTCAATACTTTTCTACTAATGAATACTTTTGCATGCCTTCTATATGTGCAATATGTTTATAATAATCATTTCAGCTGCTGTTCAGGATTTATAAACTGAGTGTTTTGTGAAATGACAGGTTTTTCTACTGAAAATATTTTTTTTTTTTGGTATAATTTTGTCATCCAGGAAATTCTGTTGAAGGGAAATGGATTTTAGGAATATTAATTACACAGTTTTTAACACATTTGTTTTTCTGCAGCATGGTATGACAGTGAAATTAGATCTTACCAGCATCAGCGTCAAGAATGCGAACTGGAGGATGTATTTGAAGAAAAGCTTACACCCGGTGGAACTCGTATTGACGTGTGGCACACGGAGGAGAGCGAAGAAGGTATATATTATTCTAAATATTTACAACTTTTAACTTTTAATATTGTAAAATTTAAATAAATTCTTGTTTTAAAGGTGATCATATCAAAGGAAAGAAAAGATTAGAGGAGGAAGAACTGAAAAAACTTCAACCTGAAGTGAAACGTTATAAATCTGAAGCAATCTATGTAAGTACTTTATGGTCCTCATTTTATAAAAGTATATACTAAATATATCAAATATGTAATTATCTATAGTATGATGAAAAAACTGGTGAAAAACGAGTGGAACAACAATCCCAAGTACAGTATATGGCTAAGACATATGAATCACAAATGTAAGTATTGTTAGATTTTTGATACGTTATGCTCTCTCTATCATTTATTAAGTTTTGGATATAAATTTTAGCGACAGTAAAACAATACAGTTTCCACAACCTCCTCCAACATCTCCCGAAAGTACAGTTTATGGTAAAGAAGTTCATGTTTCTAAACAAAAACAAACACAAAAAGAAGTTCAAGGTGATTTAGAAATAACCCGTCACACAACCGTAACAGAAACAGTGGAACAGGAACATAAAGCAAAAACAAAAGAAAGAAAAGTTGCTGGACCAGTTGTAAGTATATTATAATTAGTTAATATTTTTTCTGGAGTGGATTATAATGCAAATTAATTAATTTTGTATGAATTTTTGTAGCCCGAATCAAAGTCACCAGTGTTCACCAAGAAAATCCAACCGTGTAGAGTATTTGAAGGTGAATCTGGTAAATTTGAATGTATATTCACTGGAACACCGACTCCAAATATCACCTGGTTTAGAGAAAACTTCCCTATTCAAAATTCTAAAGATTTCCAGGTACGAATCTTTGCGCATTCATCCATGGAATGATGATATTCGGAAGAAATATTCGTAACGTTTTGTTTTATAATTTTTTAATTGTGTATTTAGATTACTACAACTGATAAGAAATCTACTTTGGTCATTCGTGAAGTATACCTAGAAGACAGTGGTGTATTCTCGGTGAAAGCAGAAAATCGTGGTGGGTCAGCAAAGAGCTCTGCAAATTTAGTTGTAGAAGGTGAGTTTTCATAAACAGTAGATTAAATCTTACTATTTCTATAATTATATATGCATGTTTTATTGATTATCAGAGAGAAAAGAACAAAAGAGAGGTGGAGTAGTACCGCCAAATTTCAATCGCACCATTCAAAGCTGTTCAACAAAATCTGGACAGCTGGTTCGCCTTGATGCAAAAGTGAGCGGATCAAAACCATTTGATGTCTATTGGTTAAAGGTAACTCGAATTTTTATTGCAATAACATAAGTTCTATATTTTAGTTTATTAATAATGAAAATAAAAATGTTTTCAGAATGGAAAGAAAGTTGTTCCTGACATTACACACAAATTATTAGAAGAAGACGATCTCTATACATTGTTAATATTAGAAGCTGTCAATGAAGATGCAGGTTCGTACGAATGTGTTGCTATCAATAAGGCTGGAGAAGCTCGTTGTCAAGCCAATGTTATTATTGAATGTAAGTTTCAAACTATTTTTTATTAATATAATCAAAAAGCTTGATTATTTCAATATTTTTATAATAAAAATTGTCATTTTTCAATGTTTTAATAGCTCCAACTAAACCAAAAGCAGCTGTTTCTAAAGATCAAGGAAAAGAAAGTAAAGTTCCTGAAGTTGTAGATCCATTGAAAGATCTAACTGTAAAAGAAGGACAATCTGCTGTGTTCCAGTGTAAAATATCAGGAACACCAGGTGAGTATCTCTTTATACTAATTAACAAAATCAAGTTTTTCGAATTTTAAATAATGACAATTCTTATAATTTAAATAGCACCCCAAGTCAAGTGGTACAGAGGAGACACTCTAGTCAAACAATCTCGTTACTTCCGCATGTCAACAGAAAAAGATATTTATTCGCTCCGTATATCAGAGGCCTTTCCCGAAGACGAAGGTGTATATAAGTGTGTAGCCTCGAATTCTGCTGGCATGATTACAACAAGTGCAAATTTAAAAGTTATAGGTAAAGAAAGTTTTGTTTCTTAAAAAAAAAATCATCATTTTTACATCACAGATATAATTGGTAAACTGTTTCTTTTTGTTTTGCAGTGCCGGAATCGACCGAAGTACCTCCCTCTCTAAATCCACTGGCAGATTTGAAAGTACCTGAAGGTACTCCAGCTAGGTTTGTAACATCTGTAACAGGAACACCAACACCTAAAATTACATGGTACAGAGAAGGAGCAATCATAAAACCAACAAGAGATTTCCAAGTATGTTTCTATTTTGTTTTTAATCTCTGTTAATTTAATTACTTAACAGATGAAGCTAAAAATCCAGTAATGACAAAGTTATGAACTGCTAGTTCAGATTAGTTCTCTTTTTTTACTCTTTCCACTCTGTGGGTGCTATGTGGGCTTGATTAAAAAGCCCTCTATAGGGTGGCTGAGGTTTTTTTTTTTTGACCTGTTTGGATTCATTCTCAGGTCCCCAGAGTGGTAGTCTGACACCTCAACTACTTTGCTATCTGATTGAGATTAGTTATATTGATAAAAATACTCAGGATTTCTAAAATCAGTAATTTAACTATTGATAACTGGGACCAGATAACAAAAAGTGGTTATTACATCAGCCTGTTGCACGGAGGACCAGGATTTAAGTCTGGATCAGATCCTCAAATTATGTTGGCTTATGGGTCCAGTTGAACGTGAGAAAAAGTCTTCATTGTTTGCAGGAAAGACAGCATAGTTTAAAAGTTTTTTTAATGTTGTCAATAAACTCAGCAAAAGAAGAAAAATAAATTATTTACATTTTAGTTCTTGTAAATTATTACAATTTTTACTATTTATCTCCAAATGCAAATTATGGTTATTTAATAACAATTTATTCTTTTCGTATTATATATCTCTGAAATTATATTTATTAATTAGTTCATATAATATATTTTGTATTTTATATACAAATTATTGCAAGATAATTGAACCAAATATTAATACACCCCGTAGCGTACAATCAGTTTTTTTTTCTGTGCTTTCAGAAGAAAAATTGTCATTATCGGAGTCCAAATCTCACAGATCTCTCTGTATTTTTAAACAGTTCTGAAACTTAAACGTAAAACTTAACTTCAATTCAAATATTGTTAAGTTTAAGAATTGTTTGAAAATGCAGAACATATTCTATGAGATTTGGACTCTGATGATAGACAAGAAGTGTCTGAAAGTACTTAGTAGAAAAATTTATCAAACTCCGTAAGCAGAAACCTAATGTGACTTAAATAAGCCGTGTAAAATTGCTGTTTTGTTAGTTAGACATATGATAATAAGTAATGTTCTACTGCAAAACCAAAGACAATTTTAAAGAAGTTATAGAACCATTGATTGATATTTATCATGTAAAACACTTAGGAAGTTTCCTCATAGATTAAGTAGATAATAAGCATTAGTAATGTTAATATACTATTATTTGTTTTTATAGCATTTCTAAGAAACTTTCACTTTTGTTTTACAACTTGCTAAATAATTATTTTCTAAGAAGAACTAGATAGGTTGACCATAACATTTACAATCCAACCAGGAACATATTTCACAGTCAGTGGAAAAGGGTCTAAAACTAATTGAACTTCAGTTATTTTTTTAAAATTTATTTATTTATTGATCTATTCAAAAATTGATTTTACAATAAAATATTAAAAACAGACAAAAACAGGGACAGTCCCTGGAAATTGGGAACATCGGTCACCCTAATCTAGGTTTAAATCCATTGTTGTATGTACGGGGCCACCCAGAGGGTAATGGGACCGAGGACAAAATACATATTGGGATTTTATAACAAATTACTTCCTTTACTTTATTTTTTTGTTCAAATTATTGCATTATTGTGTAGGACCCCAAAGTTCCTTCTGCCCCTTTCTGGACATCCATGAGTAAAGGAATGATATGAAGAATTCTTTAGTGAATTATCTTGTGATACTCTGCAGTATATTAAAAATATTTACATGATAAAAGTCCAAAATTTAGCTCTTTTGGAGTTTAAATTGCTTTAGAACAATTAAATAAATTTTTTATATGTATAACATTTATATTATATAAATAGGCATTAGATTTAAGTTTGGTTTCCGATGAGCATAAAAATTACATCTGATGGTCGAATGGCCAGTGTGGTTAAGTCATCTATCTACCAATCTGGGTAACTCTCCGGGAATTTTCACAGATGGTTTGTCCCAAATATGTTGGACCTCATCCCTCATTGTTCGACCAAACCTACGATATGAAAAATTAGGCCCTTTTAGTGTCCACAGGGCACAGTTTTAAAAAAATAAAGACCATGATATGATCTTTATTTTTTAATTGTATGCTTCTTTAAATGTAACTATAATGTAAATAGCAAAGATAAGTTTTTGCCACTTTGGCTATTTTGCAGTTTATCATAAAAGTACATTTTCCATGTCATATGATTTCTAATTTTAACCATTTATGAAAACAATGTTTATTTAAATGATGGAATATCTATGGTAATTTGTTTAATACCATCATGCATTTGATATGTCTATGTACTTTGTCATAAGCAGATAACAGTTCAATTGATTCATTTTCATTATATGTAACTTTCAGAAAAGTATTGATTGTTCTCATGGTGATTTAGGTTTAAAAATTCAATTACAGAATTATAATACAGTAGAGAGTCGAAAATCGGAATCAATGGGGACTGGTGTTGTTCCGATTAGTCATTTGTTCCGATTACCCATTATGTACGAAAAAATACATTAACCTGTCCGATGTTCAAATTTTTCTCCGTTGCGTGTCGCTTCGTGTTGAATTTTCGTCGATTTTAAGCCTAACGAAAATTTTTATAATAATAATCGAGGCTATCGTATCGTTAAAAATTATTTCTACATTTTGTACAAACAAAATAAAAACATGAAAATTATACTTTAGAAGTAAATTTAGTATCAAAGACGTTCAATTCAGCACGACACAGTCGACTGAAAATCGTGCCGATTACCGGCGATTCTGATTACCAGTGTTCCGATTAACGACGCTCTACTGTATTTCCAAGAAAAATTCATTATTGCATGATTTTCAAAATATAATCATATTCTCATATTTAAATCTAATGGCTAGTTTGGATTCTTATAATTTTATTTTCTTGCTTGATAATTTGAAATTAATTTTTTTTAATTTTTGGCTCTTTCTACTTTGTGGGCACTAAAGCCTTTTTTCCTTACCCGTTGTGGGGTGGCAAGGTTGTAACAGATAGGGCCAAGATTCAATCTGGATTCTTGGAGCAGTAGACTGATGCCTTAATCTCCATGGCCATTTGGCTGTTGATACTTATAATTCTTTCAAGTCATTGGAAATTAATTCTATAATATACAATATACAGAAAAACCCTGCTTAGTTCAGGAAATTGAAGACAAAATCACATTTAAGATAGCATAATTTATCACATATTCCTTTACTTAGTTTAGATTTATGGAGTCAATTAATTAAAAAACAAGTAACGATTGCATAAATATTTTTTTCTTGTAAGCAAGGGACTTGGAGGTTTTGTAGGGACGCAAAATGTTTTTATCAAATTTTCTTACAAATTTGAAAGCTCGGGTCCTCAGTCTGAGCCAGCTGGCTTGTATGATATAGTCTCTTCTAAAATATTAAAATACTTTTCTCCCTGAAACATTATTGAATTTCTGAAAATAGTATTAATGTTAATGTATAAGTATTAAATACCTAATACATAAATCTTTCAAAGTACTGATTTCATATTTTGATTTTGAATTTTGATATATTAGTGTACTAGAAACAAACCTGGCAAACATGTACATAATATATATAAAAAGAAAAATTGTTATAATAAAATTTTAAAATAATGAATATGACATTATGAATTTGGCATTATCATTTACTGGGTCATAATTTGGGTTAAAGGTAAGCAATTGTGACCAGTATGGTTATATCTTCTAAATTAATTTTAATTGATCTGAAAGCAAAGATTGAATGGAGGTCTGGCTAAGCATGAGTTATGGATTTGGGTCTCACTCTACATTGATGTTTTCTTCCAGGATATTCTAAATTAATAAATTAAATACATGATGGTGACTTAATCACCTACCTATAGTTAAAATTACTTTAGGCTATAACTTGGCTAATTAAATAATTAATTTACTGTATGATAATGTAATGATAACAGCTGATTTTATTATCTGAATTTATTTTTTTCGTCCTTATCATGGTTGAGAGGGTGGTGTATTAAATAGTAATTTTCTGCCTTGAAAAATAAAGATGTAAAATCTGCAATTTTGAATTTTAATTTAATATATTTTTTTAGAATAATTTTGTTGCACTAAAGATAAAAAGAACAAAAACAAAAATAAACTCAATGATCAGCAACTAAAATCTAAATATGTACACTATATTTAACGAGGCATTCTTGTTGATTGAATTTCATGAATATCATTAAAAATGTGTTATTTTTCTAAAAAGATAAATGGCTTGGTATATAATTAATTTTGTTTGGGAGTTTGTTAATTTTAATTAAGAAAAACGGAAGTCTCGAGCAAATTTGTTTGTCAAGATTGTCTACTTTTAAAATGTTAATTCAGGGATAATGGTGTTCATATCTATATTTTTCTCATAGTATAGTGATTTTAATAATAATATACAAAGAAATTGTTTACCAACCTTATCATATAATCAAGATGGGTTGATAATGATGATAATAGGTGTAGAGTGCAAACAGTTAGTAGTTGAAAGTTGAAATTTGATACACAGTTAGGGTACATCAAGAGAATGTACACTAAGAAGGGATTTTTCGAAATTCCCTCCCCCATGGGGAAAGAGAGAGAGTTAAGTATTACCCTGAAGAACTCTGCTTCTAATGTACTATTTTAGATGCGATTTTTTGTGTGTTTGTGGGAAATCGAATATCTTTTTAGACCCGTCTAAAAATTCTCTGATTAGCCTCGGAAGAGGGGGGATCTAATTCTTGCACCCGTAAGATTGGCTATAATCTGATAATTTTAATGATGTACTAATTTAAAAATTCATTATGTAAACATTTGATCTAATGCATGTTTAATTTTGCTAATGCAGAGCAACAGCAAATCTATATGTTACCTGATTGCTGTCAATTTTTGTCATCCTGTCTTGTTAGGAACAATCCCAACTTACAATTGTATCAGCTGGGTAGTGATGAACAGCATCCAACATAACCAAATTAGTTCTGTTCTAGGATTCTGGCTCAGATTCAGAGATGCAGATACCTTTACTAGTTTAGTTATAACTTTGAATAAATAAAAATATCTCCTTATTATGATGTTGGTTTGGTTATTTATATTCAAGTAGTTAACAAACTAAAAATTCTATGTGACAAATCAGTGAAAGAAGATTGTATCTTTAAAAGTCTATATAATTTAGAATTAAGCTTAGTTCATATATGCTCTTATTCATAACAGAAGCATAATGTACTAAAAATATAATGAATGATAATTGGTTAACTTCTACTGCTTGATCCTTGGTGGTTGTGAATCACTGGCAAAAAATAGATTGAATATTGTGCAATTGCTGATGGCATTTCCACTAAATTTTTTAGTTGGTGTTAAACATATTTGAATGCCAATATAGTCAAGAAATCTATTGTTTTCTAAGAGAGAGGATGATCTAAGCATAGCATTGAAGAATGAACATTCTAATTTTAAAAAGAATCCTAAAAATAGCTATAATTAATAGATACTTGGAATTAGCTTTTAACACAAGCACTCTACTCTTACTAATATTTTATGAAACAATACACTGAGTGAACAAAAAATTCACTTTTTTTCCATTCTACTTTATGTAGACATTTGCTAGTGAAAATTACACTAAGCTTTTAATTATGTTTAATAAGCTTAAGTTTATTAAACATAATTACTAGAAATATCAATGAATCTAATATCTTGCACCAAATTTATTATTGCTAAATGAAGTTTTTAAACTTTCATCTCATTTCATTAAGTGTAAAGACTATTTTTGCCTAAAAAATAATCAGAAGATTGAGCAGAACAGTTTATTTCTCCCCTACATTAACACGTGTACTAGAAATATCAATGAATCTAATATCTTGCACCAAATTTATTATTGCTAAATGAAGTTTTTAAACTTTCATCTCATTTCATTAAGTGTAAAGACTATTTTTGCCTAAAAAATAATCAGAAGATTGAGCAGAACAGTTTATTTCTCCCCTACATTAACACGTGTCAGTTTAAAAAAAAATATCATCAATTAATTAATGTTCATTAGCACAACCAGAGATGGGCTTGGGGTCCTCTCTGTTTGTGTAACTAATCCTACCTTTCTAGTATGCTACCTTTATAAATAAATAAATTAAGAAGATTTGAATATGACAAATGCACTTATATGTATTTATATACAATACTTGAGTTTACTGTATCCATGATGATACAGGGGCGAGTATAGGTATGCATGTTCTTCTTTTGCCTCTCTTAATATCAGTTCAAGTTATGCAACTGCTTATGATCATAAAGATACATATCTTACACATATATGAATAATAGTGAAATAAACAAATTCAGCAGTACGCACAAATGATTAAGTTAAAATCAAGGATAAATTTATAAAAATATTCAATGCTTTTATATTGAAACTATATTGACAAGTTTCTTAATATTATCTTTCCAGATACAGCATTTTCATTTTGGGTTTTGTTTAATTGCAATTCTTATTAACTTTTCTTCTCAGATTATTTGAAACACTCATTTTAGTTTGTTTGTGTAAGGGACTATCCACTAATTACATGTACAGTTTTTGAGAGTCTCCTTTCCTTTAAACTCTATGCATAATTAAATACTTTTTGAATTCTTTAATTTTTATGAAGAAAGCATTTATTATTACTGTTACTTTATAGAAATTGTGCATTTCTAGGAAAACAAAAATATTCTTTAACATTAATATTCATTTTTTTTTACTATATATAGCTAAAATCTAACAAAATGTGTTTATTAATAGAATATCCTGGTAATTATTATTATATCCAAGATTTATCAGTCATATTAATATAGGTGAACGATAGTCATTGAAATATTTTTTGGTACATATTTCAGTGTAAGGAAATAAAATAAAATATTTTTATATAAATTCAAATCTTGTTAAATTATAAAGAAAATTTATTCTTTGCAAATTGTTGATAGATAGAAAAACACTTACCAGATATTATTTACTTCTTTCTATATAAATAAAAGTGAAATATAAACTAAGAATTTATAGTATAAAGAAGATTATTATTAATTCTAAAATTTATTAGTATTAAATATGAAGTCCATTTTTCATTGCATCTTTTTAATAGCAAAAATTTTCTTTGCTGCACCATACTATTCATGCAAGAGTAGCCACTTTGTTTGTTACTGTATATGTCACACAGATATTCAAGATGAACAAAAACAATTTCCTTGCTCATTTAAATGCTATATTTTTAAGTGTTCTACTTTGAGATCTACTTTCAAATGTTACTAGTGGCTGTCAGAAGTGCAGCAATACTGCTAACTAAAGGCACTGCAACAGATGATAATCTATTGCCACAAACTTGCATCTACTTTTATTGTTTGTAAATTTAACTACTATAAAGTTCATCATCTTAATCTGATTAGGAAGAAGAAGAAGAATCTATTTTCAACATTCTAATAACAATTTAAGTCTCACTTACAGTTGAGATCTGTGAACCTAAAGACATATTTTGTATATACAGTATCTATTTATTAAAAACTACTATTTATAATTTTGTGGAATGCAATTTCAATACACCAACATGATTATGCAAGTGGCTAGTAAATTGGGAAGCACTGAGAGAGCTATTGAGATTTAACAAAGTTAACCTCCAAAAGTTAGGATAACATACGTAACTACAGACAGCAAATACAACTTTATTATAAAGTGGCATGAGAATTTCATTTAAAGTAGCATATTAACATTTTTTTTGCAATTATTTTTAATTACTATGAACAGAAATAAAATGTAAATTTGTTGTCACATAAAAGATCTTCCTATTTTTAATTTTTTGGGGATGAAGTTATAGTTACTTAAAGTTCTAAAAAATATGATTTATCATAATTGTTAAAGCTTTGACTCCACAAATTAAAATAAGTTAAAACAAATGCTTTGATTTATGAAGTAAATATGCCATTACAACAGGTTTAAGTACAGCTTAAGAAGGTAACAAAAAGTATATCATTGTACGGTACATAACTGGGAGAGATGAGGTCAAAGCATCATCTATCAGTTAGAAAATGTTCAAAGAACTTCTTTAAGTCATTAATTCAATGTAAGGGAGATCCAAAAACCAATATACATGTAACTAAAGGGAAGGGGAGGAGTTCAAAAGTGGCTTAAAAAATGTACACATAAGTAACAGATAGCTTCCTTACTTTTTCCTACAATAATCAAACAAGTCTACTGACTTATGTAAATAACAATGGATCAGAATACCTATATTTCTCATTACTAGATTGAAATTAGAAAAGTTTAAAGCTTTACCTACAAAAGTATATAAACTTTTAGCTTTTCTGAAATTCTACTAAATTTTTCTCTTTAATTATGTTCTATCCAACTCTTGGTTCATTCTAGAGTAATTGTTAGTGCTTAGGCTAAGTAATTTTCCTTTTACAATAATTCTTGTATATCTATAGGATGTGCAAAGATTTGATTTTTATGCCTTTTATCTTTGTTTCAGTTATAGAGCTATAGACTTAGAATTTAAAAATTTCAGTTAAAAATCATAGTAGTGTTTTGTTCTGCTGCAAATAATTAATACTAATTGTTCAATTAGTATCTCCAGTCCACTTTGTATTCTTTTATGAAATGTGAAATAAAAAAAATCTTGTAACACTTATTTATAATTGTATCTTAATACAATGTGTAATATTCAATATCATAATTTTGCACATTAAAATCCTTTTTCTTATGTTTATTAATGGTAGATGATTTTATATACATATGTGCAGTTTGCATTCCATTCTCCTAAAGACAATATTTTAAATTTTAAAATAATTTAATCATCATTGCTTTTAATTTATGTAAAGTAATATATATTTTTAATCAATATTACAGATGTTTCAAGATGGCGGCTCTTGTTCGTTAGTCATAAGGCAGACGTTTCCCGAAGACGAAGGCATTTACACATGCCGTGCAACCAATGCAAGTGGACAGGCTGAAACGTCGGCTCGTCTAACAGTTGAAAGTAAGCGCTAGGGCGTGCACATGTGATAATATGGATTCAGCAGAGACCACGAAATGTTCTCATATGACTTGGACTGACTGCTTTTTCTTATCTGATTTTTCGCATTCCTCTTTTAGTATAGGCTGAAAAGTTTTTTGTACTGTCAATTAATTTATTGGCTTGCAATTTATAAAATTGCTTTTATTTGCAAAAGAAAAAATTGCAGCCAAAATTAACATCCAGGAATTGGTTCTTTCATTATTATTATTATTATTATTATATATATTTTTTCTTGTTCTTAATTTTTTGTTTTTCTTCTTTGTTGTTGGTTTGATAAAACCAAAGTGTGACTTACCCAAATGATAAATTTAGTCTCACATTTTACACCCCTAACATTTTTCAAAAAAAAAAAAATTGTTTATGTTATTCACGTTTATAAATTTCTAATAGAATGTTTTATTTATACATATACAGATATATATATATATATACATATATAAATATATATTTCCGTATTGTCCACACTATAGAATTTGTAAATTTGTTTTAATTATGAGCTTGGGTGTTTAGGCAAAATTACAATTATTATTTATAGCATGTGTTTTTAGTACTGTGAATGTCATAAAATGTGTTCTGTGTTGTCGTCCAGCTAACAGTTTTGCATGTTTAAGTGAATGTCCTATATACAACTTTTTTAAGCAATATGTAAAATATTAATATGTTGTGATCATTATTTGTTAGCTGTTACAATCAATAACTAATTATGTTTCATTGTTTAGTATAAACCACTGAATAAATTTTTTTGTGCCTTTTATCATTTTATTCTGTCAAAGAAAAATAATTTTCTCAGGAAATTCCTAAAACTGCCTCCATATTCACGAATATTGTATCATTTCATAATAATTATTACCAGTATCTTGGTAGAAATGAATTATTTTTATTGTTAAACCTTTCAACAATTTGCCTTTGCTTGTACTTAATAATAATATTTGTAACACTGCATGTACTCGCAGATTTAAATCAAATTTTTTTTTTTTATAATGAGGGGCCGCAGGAACTCGTCCGTGCGTATACTCATATTTTAAACCAATCAAAGTACAAAAATAATTTATTTAATTTGCATCTTTTAAGATACAGACACGATCTCTGACGGAATATGGAATGTTATCATGTTCTATTTTGTTAATACAAGTGCTACGTGTGATTAATGTTATTTGCCTAAACACCTTAGCTACATGTTGATAGAATCCAATTCCTGGTTAATTTATTCCTGTCTCTAGAATGAAAAAGCTTTCTTTTTATGTTTTGCAGATATGAAAATATACACTGTTTCTCATCTTAAGGAAATACTATTAAATACTTTAACGAAGGTTTTTTAATTGTTGTCTGTTTAGCACATTGAAAATTTAAGTATTTCCTTAAGGCAGTTTTGTTTTCCTATTTGGCATGAAATGTAAAAATTGTAGTAGCACAATAAAATGACCAACAGTGTAGCATATATTGGTGTTACCCGTGTGTTGTTTTCATCACTTTTCATCATATCATTATATATATAAATATGTGTTTTGTTTGAATTTTCGGTATATGATTATAAGATTTATTGATTTTATATTTATTATGAGAATTTCCTACGACATTCTATTTCTTCAAGTAAGTAAATCATTTTGAAATATATATGTTCAGATATATTGTACTTCATCAAAATGATAAATTGACTATTTTATAAATGAAAAACAGCATTATCAAACTGAAATCTATTTATAATGATTTTAGTGTGGGATTAAACTTATTCTATTAATCTATTTTATACTTTTTGCTTAGTGCTTTTTTTTATAAAACTGTCGTAAAAATTAATTATTGTCAATCAACAAATATATAGTGGTGGTTAATGTTTTAAAAACTAAGGAACTTATGAAATAAATGATTGCAAATCATTTATTTAATAAATTTAAAACAGTTACCAAAAAAAGAAAGATTTGGTTAACAACAAGTGTAAGGTATCAGCATTCATAGGTAACCTAACATACATTATCTCTACTATATGTAAGGGATAAGGGAACAATATCCCAATTTATATTATGTAATCTGGATCAGATTTGAAGTTGTATTTCTACAGCAGTAGGCTTTATGGCATGACTACCTGCTTGACCACAATGATGCTCATCACATAGGTCTGGTTTACAATAGCATTGATGAGGGAACATTAGTGAATTGATGCTCTGATTTGATAAACTACGAGGTCTGCTTGGGTTCAATCTGGACACTTGTCTTTGTTGAACAGAAATTCATGCCTACTGACCCACAGTTTTGCCAGAAAGAGGAAAGAAAAAAGAAATATCCAAATTAATAATAATAAAAAAACAGATGCAGAATTTTGATTAAAAAGTTAAAGTTACCACATCGTCGTTCGGATTAGATTGATGGTATAAGGCAATATGCCAAATGGTTGCTTTCCAGGATGACTTTCTATGGGAAATTGTTCCCTATTTACGTGTTATACATGTGAAGAAAATCTTGAAAATGCCAAATGACCAGTCTGTTGGTGAGGTACAAACCCGTGACCAACTGCCAGTGTTCAGTGGTTTCATCCACTCAGCCACTTCATCAATTGGTGTAGCAACTAGGAATTTTTAGATTCTGTACTCTTTTGGGACAATATTTATTAAAAATTAATTTATGGTTTATCTTAATAAACAATTTCAGTTTGATAATGTTCTGTTTATTAGTTTATACAGCTTATTTAAATTATTCCTTCACTTTTTTTAGTGATAGAATAGTGTGTTAATTTTCATATAAAAAACAAAATATAAAATATTTGGTATTTTGAATTAAAATAATCATTCTGGTGAAGTTCAACAATTAAAAAAAGACATAAAAGTCATTTATATTGCATACAATGGTGATCAGTATGAATCATTTTATCAAAATATTGCTTACTTTGAAAACACAAAATCAATATTATCTTATTGAATGAAGTGAAGAACTTGAAGACCGTGAATGAAGAGGAATGATTTGCAGGACTTAATGGAAAAATGAAGGAATATCCAAAATGTTTTAAGAATATTCAAGACATACTCTCACCTTAAACTTGAATATTGTCCTCCTTCTTGAAGTACTTGTCCATCTCCTCATTGAAAGCACTGGAAGAAGATAAAGAATTAAACAGTTATCATATATCAAGGAAAGCATCTCTATATTTGAAAAATTACTATACTATAGAAATTTATTTATAATTATTCTACCATAGAAAATTTAGAGAGAGACATTACCATTTTCTTATCGTTATAACTTTTATTGAATAGTTAAAGCACATTAGAAAATAGGATTTATTGAATTTAAAATTAGAATGAAAAACTTTTGCTCTTGAAAAAACTTTTTTGCTTTTGAAAAAAAAGTATAAATTATTCCTAAAATAATATGAAAAAGTAATGGAGTTGTTGTTTGATAAATCAAATATTCTAATCAATTGTTAACAAGTGTCTTCTGAATATTGAAGTCTAATTTTCTAATCAAGTATATCTTAGAGTGGACAAGTTTTCTAATATTTACTCTCATATTGAATTTCGTATAATTCTGTGTCCAGACAATTCAAAATATTTTGTATAGATGAATATAACCGATCGAGTTAACAGATATTCTTATTAATTTTCAAAGATAAATGTCCGTAAATGAATAGAATGGAGATCATTGAGAGAGAGACTTTCATTTAGAAATGGACCAAGAATGGTGGAACAAGAGAAGTAAACAATTATGCACTGGCTAATATATACCTTAACATACAACTGGTTTTAATATGTAAGAAAACAGAGCAATAGATTTGATGTATGGTAATACAGATGAGTCTGAAAATTACAGAAGTTGGAGACTGTAACATGAAATCGTTTGTTGTCTGCTATTGACATCTGCAGTACAAAGTGAAGGATTGGTGGATGTACCTATAACAAAAAGTTACACCGTACAAGATTAAAGAAAGTATGAATAAATAATCCGATAACAATCAGACGATATTAGAAGATGAAGGACAGATATAAAATAATTATCAGTTTATGTTTCAGACCCGACCATTCAAACAGCATGATATTGGTTATGGACAATACTCTATTTAAATTTTCATTTCGAAAGACTGTTTTCAGAAGCACATCAACTATAGTTACATTAAGTTAGACTGACTTAACACTGATAAAATTGGAAAATTTTATGATTGAACAATTTAAAAATATACACGAGCTGACTGTTATCACATAATAAATATCGTATATTTCATTAAAAAAAACTTGGAAGATCTAACAAGATAAATTACTTAAAAATGATACAAGAGAAGCAACATATCACAAAAATCTTTAAAGTTTGGCACCTTGTCTTAAAGTTGTAAACTCTGGAATGCCACGACTCTGACATCTGATTCCAAGATACGTGCAAGCTGAATGTGGGCTGTAAAATAGTCCAAAATATTTTTTTCATCTATTAAAAAGTTTTTGGTTGCCTTAATTTACCCGTACTTTTAGAGAAGAAATGCCTCCAAATTTACATAATGTTGATATTATTTTCACGTGTTACAAATTTAAAAATGATCTAGCCATATTTTACTTTATGAAAAAAAAATCCGAATTATCGTCACAAGTTGTATATACAATTCAGGTTGATAAATATTTGAAAAATGATTCCACATGATTCAATTCATTATATGGAATTAATTCTATTAACTCATTTATATTAAAATACATTACACGAAGAAAGGTGTTTATCTTATATGCAGCTTAACATGATAGGTAGAAGCTGTAGTAGATCCAGAAATCTTTCGAGATGAAAGGAAACAATATTCCTTACAAAATTTTTTACACCTGTGGTACCTAACTTCACTTGGGAAAATCCCAGAAGGGGAGTGTAGGGCTGCATACCCCCTAAATTTGCCCCTGTTTATTTGCATTGTTAATATTTGGAAGATTGAATTCATTATATTGTTATATTATTTATTATAGTGAGCAATGTAAAATTAAAATAGAATAATCCAAGAGTCATTTAATTTTGGTGGAAAATTAATTTTATATAAGCCATAATGAGAGCTTTTTAGTTGTACAGAAAGTTTTGGACTGTTCTTCAAATTTTTAACTTGGTAATATATTGCTTTACTTATCAAACATATAGAAGACTGTAAGGGAATATATTTTTTTATTTGTTGAATGTTTACACTTTAAAAATGATACCATTTTATTTAATCGAAATAATCAAATTTGTATTTTAATTATTATACTTTATATAATTATTTACTTTAATACTACGATTATCAGGGTCATCCTTCCAGTGGCAGCATGGAGTTTCAAAGTTGCTGGAGTTGACAAGACTCTATTGTTCGGTTTATAATCAAACTCTGGTCAGAAGCTCACTTGGTATAGTATGGCAGTGGCATCAAATGTAAAAGTTGAACATTGTTCAACTACGGAGCTGTGTTGCTACATCAGAAGTGTGCATCTGTAGTTCGGTGTTGAGTTGAGGACAGCAAATGTAATGGAACTCTATAAACTCCACTTCACGACACCATGCTGCCATTGGACTGTAAACTGACTCATAATTTTCCTGACAAGTTTTGATTCCGTAACGGAGGATCTAGTATTAGCCCTCACTGTAGGTCCTGAAATCATAAATACCTGATGCATGTCCCTCTTCTAGATTATCAAACAATGACAAATATTATTAAAAATTTTTACATTGTTCACTTTAGTTTTATAAAAGTGCATATAAGATATTTGCCTTAAAGAATTAAAATGCTGTTTTAAATTTTATAATTTGTTTTTAAACCGTATTACATACAAATAACCAATTTTCAATAATAAAAAAAAAACCCGATTATTATTATTATTTTGATTTCTTTTACGTTAAATGACGTTTTTTAAGTTTTACTTATGTTTTTTTTAAGTTTTGTTTTAGTTTTTTTATAACACAGCTAAACTTCCAATTTTTACAAGACTCCATTTACTTGGAATAACAAACTTACACAAGATTAGATTGTAACAAGTAAGGTGTTTTAATAAAGTTAAAAGATATAAAAAAAAATGCTGTTCTTCAAGTAACCAAGCTGCACTTTCAAATATTGCTGTAGGAAGATACTATCTGTAATGAAACACGCTTGTGTAAAACAGCGGTTTTCAAGGTTATGCTATCTGCGGACCCTGTAAACTGAGTTACCAATAAATTGCGGACCACTTATGTCTCTGCATCCACTTTTTAACACGTAAAATCATCTTAGAATATTTTGGCAAATGTCTATCAGTAATCTAACATAAGCTACAGATAGGGCGATGAATAAAAATATTCTTCTCTCTTCATAAATAGAATTGAATTAAATTTTATAATGAATAGAGCTCACAGACCACACTTCGAGATTGAATGTAACAAATCTGTAATCCAAAATTACAATAAAAATAATGCTTAATTCATTAAAATATAACGTAAAAGATATTCATTTATATCTTTTGACTTCGTTAAAGCATCTTTTTTGTTACAATTTGTGTTTTAGTGGAATATTACGAGATTGACTTTTGCTCATGAAATTGGAAAATTAAATAATTTTTAAATTCAAATGTTTATCAACCAATTTCTTTTCTTACTTCTACCAAAACATAAATATACATAAAGATATACAGTTTCACATTATGAATAGTAATAAAAACGTATCCAAAATTGAAACATTCGGAATTTAAAATACTTTGAATGAAATTTTACTTGCATTTTGTTTTCTCCTAAATGATTTTTTTAGGCTAATATTTTATTAACTTACTGAATTTATTAATTTCAGATTATTTATTAAATTTATTAATATTTTAAGATTACTATGTATTAATTTTTAGTATGAAAATTGCATGTATTTTTTATAATATGATCTTCATTTTTATCATATTAATTAAGATTTTTAAACTTATTCTCGTCATTTATTAAGTTAAAAACATTAACTATAAATAAATTTATTGTTATTTACTTGAACTTTTATATATTCAAGTAAATAATAACGTTAAATTTGTTAACTTTCCCGACAGAAATTTATTTATCCTAGTAAAAATATCAATGGATATCGTTTCGGATAGTTTGACCAAATTACATGCAATGATATCGCTTGTTATCGACTGATGCGTCTAAATGATATGAAACAATATCACACGATGCTAGGGTAACAGTGAAATTGGATAACTTTAAAGTCCAACACATAACAAACCATAAAACTCCAGCAAAACTGTTTAATTACTAAAGTTTTCGACCTCATTGCCAAGTTTGATAGAGCCTAACCTCTGGACAAGATTGAAAATGTTAGTACGTGGACTTGATTACGTTAGTTGTCGTACGTGGACTTGATACTACTTAAACAATGACAATCGATACGCATTGTTCTCACTGCTTATTTGATATTAACGATGCCGACCGGTCAAATGATAATGCCAGATTCGTCAAATCATAACAGCTAATTATATATATAAAGTAATTTAGACTAATGGAGGCCAATTTACAATAATTCATATCGTTTGCAATTACTTACCATTGGGAATAATATCAAATGATATTTTTACTAGATATATAAATTATTTCTGATTTTGTTTATGATGAAATTTGTTTTTTTATATATATAATATATATATATATATTTAAAATAACAATTTTCTAATTAAAATAACAAGATTAATTTTATTTTATGACTAACGTTATTTATCTAATAATTTTGCTCGAAATTTAAAATTTTTCTTTTTTTTCCAGGTTCTTAACAAATATTTTTGTTATTATATATTATTGTTTATTATATTATAGTACTACGTTAGTTGTAATATAGTACTATAATATTATATATTGCTAGAATAAAATCACTCTGTTAAATGATTTGACTATAATTAAATAACATAGTTAAATCATTATATTGTGATAGGATTTGTTCTAATGTATGAAATAAAAACGTAAAGTAGTAAGTTTGTGATAAGATTTAAATGAACAAAATTTAAGGTATAAAATATATTTGTAATATTTAACTTGCCTGTCAAGTGGATTAGCTAAGTACTAAGTGTATTAAGTTATGCTACAAAAAAGATTTGAACGATTTCAAGTATTAGATGCTAATCATCAGAAAGAGCAGTGCAAAAATAGAAAACAGTCAATTAGGAAACAAAGTACTCAAATTTGTTGCTTTGGATACAATAAAATATGGTTATGCATTTGCTTAATGACAAGGACATGTGTCAAGAAATTCATTGTCATCATCATAGAGTGTGCTTAGACAAACCTTATATTGTAATACAATGATAAGTATTTATGTATGTAAACATATCAAAACATAGACTAGGTACAGTTGACTATGAATTTTTCGGCTCCATTATAAACTTATGGGACCTCCATCACATTTCGTCATTAAGCGGAATGTCATTAAGCAGCATATACCTATAAATTAAAGGAACAGATTTAAGTATGTTTTCTTTCCTAAGTAACTATATTCTATTTTCAAATTGCCGTTCCTGATTTTAAGTATCTAATAAGTTTTGACTTATAAATATTTGACTTAAATGTTGAAAATGATGTAGAATTAAAGAAAATTACTATATTTATATGTCACAAAGAGAGAATATATAATTTTTCTAATTTTCCTTCAATAAAATTTATTTAAATTGAATTAAAAAATTATAAGCAGCTAAATCTTTAATACAATTTTAATGTTTTTAAAGCTATAGCAAAGATTTATAGCAGTTTTAAAAGTCACATTTAGAACGGGAAACCTTTACTATTTTTCTTACTATCCTATTTATATCGTCGGACTAATTGAAATCTCGTAAACAACTTTAGAAGTGACCTTACATTTTGCCAAATTTGTAAAGAATGCAAGATTGCAAAATTTTATTTTGTCTTATATTTCCTTGATGCTAATTTAAAACATTGAAATTATTCCATCATACCCGAGCTGTATTGGTTTTTACAGTATATATGGTACAAGGATTAAAAATGCTTTATAAAAATAATAATTTATTGTTCTGTTGAGCAATGTAGAACAAATCCTTACAATAAGTATTATAACATGGAAAAGATGTTGATCTTTAAAGTTTTTTTGGATGTGTATTATTGTACATACTTATAGTGAGTAGGATTAATCCTTATAATTCTATAAGTATCAAATCATAAAGGTTCACTTCTAAGATCTTCTATCATGATTCATTTGACTAAATTACGGTTGTGAGTATACGATTGCGATAAATGAAACGGTTATATTTCCATGTTATAATCAACATTACAGTGTGAATTTTTCTAGATTTAAATATATGTAAACAGCAAATAACCTGAAATCCATCTGTTGTTAGATATGAAAAGGTTTAAATTTGTAAAATTTTGAGTAAATTTTAAATTTATTTCATTTATTTTTCATCTATAATTATAATATCTTACAGTATTTTTAAGTTTTCAGATTGAAATGTTGGATTATTAATAGTTGGATTTCAGGTATTTGGGTTCTAATTCTTCCCTTAACATAAAAAACATGATATAAACTTAATTTTTTTTTTCAATTTATTATTAAATTCATCATTTAGAATGTTATTCATTAAATACTATTCATAATTTGAAAGTTTAGAAATAAAAATTTGGAGAGGATTTTAGAAAAATGTTTTAAATACACAAGGAACATAAACGATCGCCAAAAACAACTTACGTAGCAGCAACGAAAACAAGAAAATGGCAATAATAAAGCTAGTAATTTTATTTTAAAAGCTGAATTTTTTGATTAATGGTACAAACATTTTCAAATAAAAAAATAATATATAATTCTGTAAAATGGATATTCGTACACAAAAAGAATAAAATAACGTCAGAGGAGAATTTGAATATTCACGTAATTATAATCCTACACCTATATAAAGTCAACAAACAATGTGTCACAGCTTCTGATGGTGGACACTTTACACATTATAAAAACAGAAGGACTGTAATTTACTTTTTTATAATTATATATATTTTTATATATTTTCTCTTTGCTTAAAAATTTGTATATTCTATAATAATTTTTTTTTTAAATTCTATCAAACGTCAATATTTTTTTTATTAGAAATTTATCTAATTTTACTTTTATAATTTTAACTTTACTTTCAAACTATATAATAGTTATAGCTCTAATGAGTAATCTAATCAAATCAATACTAATGCATCATCTCATAATTATATATATCAGCAACTAACATTCTGCTAAAGTATAACATATTTTTTTTTTAATCATTCAATTTTCGATATATATATATATATATCAGCAGCTTATTAAAATTCGGCTAATATTTCTATGCAGGAAAACCGACAGGCGGTCAGAAAGTTCCTGCACGAGAGGGAACTCAAGAAAAGGTCCCAAAGCCTAAAGACGTGAAACCAAGTAAGCCGAGTGAAAAAAAGCCACCAACAGAAGCAGTGACACCACCGCGATTTGTTAAAGAACCAAAGCCCATAGTGTCCAAACCTGGTACAAAAGTTACTTTCGAATGCCGAGCGGAAGGAAATCCGGAACCAAAATTAATGTGGTATTATAAAAATTCACCCATTCAATCGTCAAAAGATTTCCGTATTACTCACAAAAAAGACGGAACATCGACTTTGGAGATCAAAAAAGCTTTACCCGGCGATGCTGGAGTCTATAAATGCAAAGCAACTAATCGAATTGGTTCGGCGGTTACGGAATCGACCCTGACAGTAAGAGGTATAAATTACATTGAATTCTTTTCTTTTTTACTTCTTTATATTATATAAATTTTTTCTTTAAAACAAATAATTTAAAACATCTCATAAATAGTATAACATATTTTATTATAAAACGTGCTTAGAAACAAAAAAACACAACATATATAAGCAAATTTGTAACCGAAAGACTCACTCAAAAGTCATTATAACTAAATGAAATATAGAAAGTTTATTATTTCAACTCTTATGGACTTATAAACAATTATAAGTTTACAGAAGCAAAATACTAATTTAAAAGCATTTTGAATGAGAAATGTTTAATTGAAAAAAAATTATTAGAAGTTCACTGGGCCAGATTTATACACAAGTTAAACAAGCTACAACTTAGGACCTCATATTATTATTATTATTATTATTATTATTTAGTGGGGGAGGAAAGACTTCTAGTATGTTACAGCTTAAGTTTCCAACTGTCTCTGCATTTACTAAAGACAATCAGAATCTTTAGTTTTTTCATAAAATTTAAAAATTAGAGCAATGAATTCTTAAAATTTGATTATATACACTTTTATAGCTATCTTTTATATATAAAAAATTTAGCATCATACATATTAAGACTTCTATACTTCATTTACGAAATTTTTATTGAGAAAATATACAAATTTACATAATATTTCAAATATGTGCGTGAATTTTTCTTAAATTACAAATTATTGAATGAAATTTTCAATAATTTGTAATTTAACTTGACCAAATACAAATTCTATCCATTTACATTTAACCTACAGTATGTAATGGAAAACTAACGATAGAATAACAAAGAATTAGTGCAATCACAATGTTTCAAGTTAATCTTAAAATCGTGATCAGTATTTTGCCAAGTTTGTTTATATTTTATCTTACATAGAGGAATTTGCAGTGAGTTAATAATAATAGATATTAAAGTTTGATACAAATGCTGCTTTAACTATTAAGCAAACAATTACACCATAAACAGTAACGTTTTATTAAAAAAATTAAACATATTTACATGTATTTGATAGACTATCATCAGAATATAGAACAGTTCAAAATAGAATTGGAAACAACCTTTGAAGCAAATACAAATTTTTTTTTTTTCTAACATCATTGCTATTTATGGGGTGATTGTCTGTTTAATAATAGATATTGTATGTGATATGCTCAGAATATATGGAAAGGACAACAATTTGGTTCGATAATTCGCAGTTTGTCTCATTACAATAATGCACGCAAACAAACTCGACCCTGGAATCAGCTACATAAAAGAGAACCAACTTCCTGGTCCTTGTCATATTTTATATGATTTTTATGTTTGTATTTTATATACAAAATATAAATATTCATTTTAAATAACTGTCATATTTCATATTTTTCTAAGAAATTAGAATATTTCAAAGAAAAATTATAAAAAGGAAAACATACAAATAAATAGAAAACTCCTCTGATTTCAGCACCGGGGTGAAATCTATACTATCCGAACCTATAACCAGTGCGTAATATGTATACAGTATATATATATATAGTGCAGTTGACAAACGTTTTCGAGCTATCACTTCGCTTTTCCTCAGGTCAACTGGGTCAGGAATTGACCTGAGGAAGAGCGAAGTGATAGCTCAAAAATGTTTGTCAACCATACTATATATATCCTATATACGTGTTATGCACTGGTTATAGGTTCCGGATAGTATAGATACAAATAAATAATAATGCAGCTGCTTCTTTGGAAATTAAACATAAAACTGCTTTATTGTATCACAATTTACTAAAATTATACAAATGTGTTTGGACCTATATCAGGATAATTTACAAATAAATAAATAAATAAAATTATTAACATATTTAAATGAAACAGATGCTCTAAAGCTTAATCAACTTTGTTGATGAGTAGAGCCAGATCTATATATTTTGAAACCTGAAGTAAAAAACTAAAAATGAACCTCTCCCCCGCTGAGAATTTTCATGACAAAACTCTTGTTTAATTTATATATTTACTAACATACGAATACAGTTACAGACATTTTATTTTATTTAGTAAAATACTAAATCTTTATCCTTAATATTGAAATTGAGTTAATGGGATCCATTTAAATGTGAGGCGTTCATGATAGTTGCTTTGCCCTTTCATCCACTTCACAATAGATCTATAATACTACCAATTTTTTTTTAACTAAAATTGATTGTTTCATGAACAAAGCTGGAACCGATAGGATATCAGATCTGAATTCCGTTCTCCAAGAAGTCAGTTTTTATAGTTAATTATTAAAATGAGATGATATAGGATTATTTTAGTTTAATATCATAAATGTGTTTGAATGAATGCATAAATAAATTGAATATAAACAAGAAAAACTTTTATTCAATTTCTTTTCTATATCAAGAATAATATACAATTAAAACTTTAGGCATCAACCTTTTACATAAGCTGCTGTTTAGTTGAAATATGCAAAATTATTAAAAATATCTTTTGGAATGAAAATTGTACAAGAAATTAAAATAGGCAGTCCAGAAAAGATGCTTTGAGTTAGGAATTTTATAAACTGTATTTGGAAAATATATATATTATAAATAATAACAGAAAAGTGTCATTATAAATATATTTTTACATTGATGGTCAAGGCAGTTAAGGTGTAAGTCTACCTCTCTGGGAAACTTGGGATAAGTAATTCCCCAGGGATTTTTAAGGGTGATCTAGTCCAAATGATCACACCTTGTTGCCACCATTTTAGGTCTGGCAGAACCTATAATAGGTATGGAAAAAAGGCTTTGTCATTTCCCATAAGGTAGAAAGGGCAAAAACAGAAAAATAGATTTCATCTAAAAGGAGAAAGAATCCAACATGTAGTTGAATTAAACATCACTAGTACTTTATTTTCAAAAAGAAAACATTTTAAAATTGATTTTAATCAGAGAAATGAAAATTATAGTAATTTTTTGGATAAATTTTCACCTAATTTGTTATTTGCAGATATCCTTTGATTGTAAAAATATATCAAAAAACTTATAATACAATTAAAAAAGAATATTCTCTTACGCATTAAACTAAAGTGAACGTATGTATTTTAATTTCTCCAAACAGTTATTCTTTTCTATAAAAGTTAAATTTATAGAATTAAAACTACAACTATTTTGATTCTAAAACAACAGTATGTTTCTTAAAGCTCTTCAGATGTAAATATATGGTAGTTCAAATTTCTTTTTTTTTTTTCTCAGAGTAAAAATTATTTGCACTTTACGGAAAATTCAAACTTTTCCGAAAGATTTTGCTCTAAAAAATAAAGCAGTTTGATTTCAATAAAATAGCAGTTTAGAATTCTTTACACAATATTAAAATTAAGTATTTTATACAGATATTTGTTTTTGATTAGATTTATAATCACATTCGTAATTTCTTTTCTCTATATGTAGCAACACAGAGCGCCAAATATTACTTCCATAGACATGTAACATCATATTTCCTGTTTACCAAATACTTTTGAATCTACTAGTAGACTAAGATTTATTTTAAACTATTATTTTTAACCCTCTTAGAATGGAATGTTACTTAAGTTCTGCCAACAAGGTCATGCATTAATAAAATTTGGCAAAGCTGAACTTGCGTTAATCTGAATTAATGCCAATTTCTCTAAAAATAATCCAATTAAGCCATAAGAACATTTTTTTTATTTCAACAAATCATAATTATTAACTATATTTTTACTTAAGAGTTTTATAATAATATTTAAGTATAATTTCAAACATGTTAGTAAAAGTTTATATTAAATAAATAATTAATTAATTAATGTAAACTTTTATTTAAATTTTAAAAAATTGAATATTTTTGTTTTAATTTGCAATTTTTAATAGTATCATATTGTAAATTGCTATTTGAAATAAACCAAAAAACTGCTTTGTCCATTACAATGGAATAAGGCCATAAAATAATATGAAACAAGCCTGAAATAAGTTGACAAAAGTACATATTATATTGTTTATTCAATTAAAACGTTGCTTTTATAATTTGAAAACTATTCTCATAACATCATTAATTTTGCTTATATTTAACTCTTAAGCAACTGCAAATACTTACAGGTTACAAAGTAGTAAATAACTAATGACATGAGTAAAATGCTTAACGCTCATATGCACAAATATTATTTTGTAAATTTAAATTTTATTCATTTTATTTCCACGTACTGCAGTATGGCAAAAGATAAGATATTTCTTAAAACTCACAACATTCTGAATCCACTCTATAACTGATGGCAATATACAGTCAGTTATACCATAGAGCCATATATAACTTGGAAGCAATGAATAAATTTTACATTACATTGCATTTTACAATTACTGGATGAATCGTTTGCAACATACTAGTATTAATCTTAATTTTTAAATCCAACAATCTTTAATTCAAGTTTGACAAACTTTGAATCTAATAATAGATCTGCTTCAGGTCTACAGAGCTTAATATTCTAATTCTATAAAGTACGAGCAAACATTAAAATATATATTATTACGAATTTAGTCTCTGTAATCCAAAAACTATTGGTAGACCAATCTCACAGCAATATCATTGGCAAATTGATTTTATTTAGAATTACATCTTATGCATTTTGGGTTGGTCTAATTTATTCCAACCCCTCTTCAGTGCTAAAACAAAAAAATTTTTTTAGAACATGACATCAATGTATAACAACAAGAAGTTTAAAAAAGGGGAAAGAACTTACAATATACATTGGTGTAAATTACAACATTATATTTATATGGGTGGGAGGGCAAACCTTCCTCACATTGACTGGTATCCTAAAAATTACAATTTTTTGTATACATCCTATTAATATGGCTAAATTTAAATAAAACTTGCAAACAACACTTATACTCACAAAGTAAAAAATTGTTTTCACCACAGATGTATAATAAACACTCTAAAAACATCAAATGATTAAATAAGCTGACAAACAAATGTATAGGTATAATGCATCTTGTAGTTTGATTACTTTTCTATATCTATACTCGTCTCCCACGTCTTTATGTGGGTTTTCTTTATAGTTAAGGTTATGTATTAATCTTTGTATTTGATATTTAAAATTATTCAATTTTTTATATTTAAATCTAATAACTGATTTAATAATCTTACGTTCAATTTTCCAAAGCAGTTGATATGTGATACTATACCTAAACATGTGATTTGGAAGATTGAACATAAGATTATTAAAATCAGTTATCAGATTTAAATATAAAAAATTGATGTTTTTAGAGTGTTTATTACACATCTGTGGTGAAAACAATTTTTTACTTTGTGAGTATAAGTGTTGTTTGCAAGTTTTATTTAAATTTAGCCATATTAATAAGATGTATACAAAAAATTATAATTTTTAGGATACCAGTCAACAGTGGCGTGCCGTGACATTTGATGATAGGAAAGCTGTGTTTCTATAAGAAGCCGACTTACAGGGGCAATCAATTAATTGCGCGTCAGGGCCCGTTCGTATTCGTTTGTTCAATCAGCCAGTAAAAATCGTATACTTCTTTAATTGTATTTTTAATAGATTATCCGACGTACTTAATAAATAAGAAAGTTCAATATAATTATCTCCGTTATTAGATTCAATAAATTCCCTACGCCCTCTAAATGCCAATTCTCGCTTTGAGAAAAAACATATAACTTCTATTAATTTAGATATATCTATTAATCGTAATTATCTTGTTATAAATTATATATTTTCAATATTTATTTTATATTGTCTACCAATGTTAAATTCTATTCTATTTTGATTTCCAAATTGCTTCAATTTTACGAAAGAATCGTCATTCGTCATAAATTTTATCGTCAAAATGTCGAAATTTTTTTGTTGACGTATTTATATTTAATTTAGGCATTGGTGTTTCTCTTTTAATAATGTTTTCTTTTTCATTATATGGTCTTGAGCCAAAACTTTTTTAAAATAAATTTTTGAATCACTAGCCACGATATAAGGGCTAAAATTAAAATTATATAAAAAAAACTTACTTAGTAAAACAAAATGTGTGATGAATATACATGCTTAGTAAAAAAAAATTCTTCAATTGTATGAATATACTTTTAAAGAAACTTATAATTAAATATAACTTTGTGAAGAAACGTACATACAAATAACAAAATATTCTTTACTTTGTAAATCTTAAAACAATCCACAAGTTAGTGAAATAGCTCCCTACGAGTGGCTAATGAATGAAATCAGAGACGATCCAGGTAGGTGTGTGCGTGCCAAATCCCGAGGGTGCCGATACCGGTCAATGTCAAATGCCTCTTTTGTCGCATTACTAATATATCTCAAAGGATGCGACAGGGTTGTTGTAGATTTTAAACGTTTCTCACCGTAGCTGTAAAAATCTAAATACGTTAAACTTTACAGATTGTCCGTCGTTCGTTTTCTAACTAATTTGTTTTAGGACCAAAATGGAAATTTCATGTTCATGGAAATTTCCAAAATTTACAACTTTTCGGTCACTCTCATTGAACTGGAAAAATTTCTGTCTTTATTACATCTAATATTACGAAGAGATCAGACCCCACTGTACTCGGCAAGAGATTGGTTCGGTTAAGCTTCTGTTTAAGTAAAATTTCGGCTCTTTCATCAGGGTTTTATATATGTTTCTAATTCCCTAATCGCTTAATTATTTAACTACTACTTAAGTAGAAATAAGTTGAAACCGGTTACTTTGTACCTGAATATCTGTAGTCTTGGGAAAACAGTGGAAAGACAAATTTTTATGACAACGGATATATAAATCGTAAATTTAAGGAAAATAAATTCTAGAGCTTTTTTTTTTTGTACCATTGTACGTCTCATTCATTAAATTTGGTTGTAAATGATGCTGCCAAAGTAACGGTTAATTTTTAACACTGTACTAGAATTGTACACGTTTTTTCTGTATTCCCATACAGATGGGACATACTATAATCGTAATATCACTGGTTTAACATTGAAATCCGTAAGTAATATAAGATGGGAGAGCAGAATAAACGCGGAATAAATATATCAAATATTTTAATGGATTTTTTTTAAAACTCCTGTCAACTATACAAAACTATCATAAAAGCATGCCAGTAAACTCCTATCGGTTGGATTAAGTTATAAATCTAGTCTAGGGTGAGCAACCATTTTTATAACGTGCCAGAATAAATTTTACGTTTTTTCCGCGGGCGGTAGTAGTCAATTGACGCCTTCTTGTAACTCGTAATTTTTTTAGTCTGCAAATATGAAATAAATAAATAAAAAGTTAATTACTACATTTATTTCTCTTATCGTTTTCGAAAATTACAAAGAATTGGAAAAATAACTATTAATTAGTTATTTTTCCAATTTAATAATCTATTAAAGATCTCGCGGGCCGGATAGAAACTTTTCGCGAGCCGTAACTGGCCCGCGGGCCGGGGTTGCTCGCCGTTGATCTAGTCTGCTCATGATTCACATAATCAGGCGAGGGTGGCCGAATATCTAGCAGGCGGCTAACAGCCCACAACCGCTCCGGGATATAAAGTCGGACTCTTTACGTGTGTGTTGCTTCTACCAGCTAAACCGGGTGAGGTTGGTGCACTGTAAACCGCATGTGCTAATGCCTATATAATCTGGCTGATTAGAAACTGACCCGGTTTCGACATTCCTTCCGCCACTGAATTATTCGAATATACAATAGCAATCTTATTGTTTTTTTTCACATGTAGTATAGAAATTTGTAAAAGATACATAATGCAGTTATAATAAAATATTAATTTTAATTAATTCAAAGTACGTTAAAATATGAAAATTTATATTTTATAAAATACAAGGGAAGGTCATTGGAAGGTGGAAGCGGCGCTTCTATCGCTTCCAATGACGACACGCCACTGCCAGTCAATGTGAGGAAGGTTTGCCCTCCCACTCATATAAATATAATGTTGTAATTTACACCAATGTATATTGTAAGTTCTCCCCCCCTTTTTAAACTTGTTGTTGTTATACATTGATGTCGTGTTCTAAAAAAATTTTTTTGTTTTAGCACTGAAGAGGGGTTGGAATAAATTAGACCAACCTAAAATGCATATGATGTAATTCTAAATAAAATCAATTTGCCAATGATATTGCTGTGAGATTGGTCTACCAATAGTTTTTGGATTACAGAGACTAAATTCGTAATAATATCTACTATACAGCAAAACATTTATATTATTAAAATATATGTTTGCTCGTACTTTATATATAGTCCAATAATATAAATCATATTTTTATGCAAAATAAATTAATATTCAGTGTTTCCCAAAAATCTTTACTGGTTGAGTGGAATGAAGTGATAGCCAGATGACCAAAAAATATTGCATAATATTATGAAATTTTTTTTATTATTTATAAATACAATTCTTCTTTCTTTACAAATACTCATATAGAGAATATTTGTGTATACAGGGTGTCCACTTAAACAACTGTCCAGAGACAAAAGAGATCTTTCCAGCATTGCATGAGAGTATGCATTGTATGCATGCTTGATCCAGAGCTAAAATAACTGAAGGGAATCAATATGAGACAATTTAGTATAACATACAAATAATCTCTGACTGTAAAGAATAAAGACAACATTTCAGAAACTGACACAAAAAATTGTTTTATTTTGTTAGAGAACACGTTCAAAATGACTGCTTTCAGTGGCAGTACAAAGAAAGGTCAAACATAGCATTAAGGATGGCATGTAGCATTCCTAATGTCACTGTTTCATAAGCATATCATATGTCTCACTCCAGTTTGGTAACATGAGCTACTGGGTATGTATTACACATGGATGCTTTTAAGTAATCCCGTAGGAAAATATCTAGAAGGATGAAATCTGAAGAATATGGTGGCCATAGAACATGGCCATGTTGCCAGTGGTTGCCAAACCCCTTTCTGCAAGCCACTGATTCGTATCTGTCTGGGAATGAGCTGGTATGCCATTGTACTGTAAAACCTACTGTGTTATGCCAATAGCAAGTCATCCAGTCATTCATTCATCACTGTGTTTAGGATATTCAGATATCAGTCACTATTGAGGGTGCCATCTATTTATGAAGCATACTCTGCCTAATGACATTTTTAAAATGAATTAATTGTTTGACCCTGGATAGATATTTAAATATCAGTTATTTTAGCTGTGGAACAAGCATGTAACATGTGCATAGATTCATGTAATGCTGGAAAGATCTCTTTTGCTCCTGGACAAATGTTTAAATGGACACTCCACATATATAATCAGTTTCTAGAATTTGATTTCTCTGATCTTTAGACAGTTTTTCCACTTTGTTCTATTCATACGTATTTTTTCCTTGATATCTCTTTCCTTCATAATTTTTCATATATCTTCTTTCCAAGTCTTTCTCTTTCATTTTTTGCGGTATCTATTCCATGCCTATCGTTAGCAATTTGTATTCTCACATATCCACCATATTAACTGCCTTCTTTTTATTTTGCCAATAATTGATTCCTTTATGTCAATCACTTTATTATTCATGTACAAAATGAAAAAAATTAATCAGCATAATCTTGTCATTGCAAACATTTTAACTGTACTTAGCTGGCTTTCTTTCAATCTGTTTTTGATATTCCCTACATATTGGCTTGAAATATTGCATAACATACTTCTCAGGTGTTACATATATTCTGTTTTCTTTCTTTGATTTTGGCTTTCCATCAAATTCCACTCATTCTCTAATTATACTACCTTTCCTTATTTTTTCCTGTTTTCTATCATTCAGTTATCTTTCTCATCTTGGACTTAATTTTCTTCCTAAATACCTGTAATGGTACCAAACTGCCTTCTGCTGCACTTCTTTCAGCTAATGCCATACCTTGGAGTTTTTTGTATGAAATAATCCCTGAATGATTAAATCTCTTCAAGCTTTCTTACAAATAGGCAAAAAAAAAAAAATAACAACAATGAACACTATTACTGCACTTCCAAAAAGACAACCAAACACGGAATGAAGCAAAATGATTGACAGCTTCACATTTCCAAATTAAACTGGAGAAGAAAAAAGAGTTCTAACTAATTCTGTTAATTTATGTAATCTATTTTCTATTTATATACTACCCTATACTTTCATCTTGCAAATAGTTTGTTTTCTCCATATTCATAGATAATTCACACAAACCATTTAAAAGACATTAGGCAAAATTCTGCTATTGGCATTATTAAAATGATCTTAGAATTCCAAAATGAATGGTAGTATAAGTTAGCTGACTTTTAGGTGGAATCAATCCCCCATCAGGATGAACCTAAGGGTGTTAAGATATGTGTGAATTTTTCTTAACAAAGAAACTAAGTTTAGCAAAATAAGAATCTTTAACTTGCATAGCCAAATACAGGATCTTCGTATGTAGGATGTCAGCTTTACAATCTCTATCCCTGATACAAATATACGTTAATACCATAACTGACAATAATAGAAAGGCACAAATTGAAATATCATGACAATTGGACCTTACTTAATTAATATTTTACAAAGGACAAATACAAATATATAGGTACATCTTATAACTATCTACTATTAATTTAAGAGAATAGATGGATTTAGAGCAAGGAAAAAAAGTAGAAGACAAAAAAAAAAAGCAGTACCCAAGATTATCAGCAGTGCTCTTGATGCAATAGATCTAAAGGATGAACCTTTTCTAATTACGATGAATATTGGCTTTGTTCATCAAATCTCTTATTAAGTCAAATACACGGATGAAGTAGTACTCTTGTTTCACTATCAGGATTACACTTCGCTTCTATCTCTTTGTCTTCTCCACATGGCACCACAAAAGCTGGAGAGCTTCCTTCACACATCTCCTCTCATCCAGTTCCCTTGTGAATGCCCTTGTGGTCTATAGTCTGCTCTGAGAGTTGCATACCATCCCATTGTTCATAAGAGACCACCTGCTGTTACGCTATTAAGAATGAGTTGAAGGAAAATTCCAGAGGGAAAGATAATAGCAATAGAAAAGAGGGAAGGGAAATATAATATTCTAAAATAATTTAGGTATTCTTGAAACCGTGTTTTCTTATATGTTGAGCATCAAACACAAGACCGTGTTATTTATTAAACACTTGGCACTTTTCCACTTCTATTAGTTGACGATGGAATTTGCCGTTTCTATGACAAAAATTTTTATAATTTAGGTATTCTTGAAACCGTGTTTTCTTATATGTTGAGCATCAAACACGGCAAATTCCATCGTCAACTAATAGAAGTGGAAAAGTGCCAAGTGTTTAATAAATAACACGGTCTTGTGTTTGATGCTCAACATATAAGAAAACACGGTTTCAAGAATACCTAAATTATAAAAATTTTTGTCATAGAAACGGCAAATTCCATCGTCAACTAATAGAAGTGGAAAAGTGCCAAGTGTTTAATAAATAACACGGTCTTGTGTTTGATGCTCAATTCTAAAATAAAATGAATTATAACTATACAATAATGGCATGCAGCCACAAGGGATATTTGTGTATGAATGTGGTGGAGGAGACAAAAAATTGCAAGTATCTTACAAAAACCATTTATTTTAGCTTAAAATAAACTTACACTATGCACTAGTTTCTTTAACACAATTGGCTGTTTGGAAGACCTTAGTGTCGATGTTGTTTTGTTGTCTGTTGATTGAAGGGCAGTGGTGTTAATCAGTTTGTAAGACAGGTGGGGAGACTCTATTGGCTGATGTTGGCAGCATGGCTTTCAGGAGGGGCACAAAGACAGAAAACTATGTCCTACCAGAGGCGTAGCGAGGGGAAGTTGGGGGCGGTCCGCCCCGGGTGTCACCCCTGAACGAATGACACCTGACTGTGAAAAAATAAGTCGTGAAATAAACCTTGATAACGTGCTTTAACATTAAGTCACGGAAAGTTCGATTGGCTCAACAACCAATGCCTAAAAAAAAAAAAAATCAAAAAAGAAACAGGTCAACGGATTCACACTAGCCAATACGAACCTATGTGTTGACATCACTTATTCGATATAGTGTTCAAGTTTGCTCGAGTGCGGATGTATTACAATTCAATAATCCGATAGTGTTTTATAAAAGAGTTAAGAAGGGTGACACCCACGGTGTGACTTGCGGTGACACCACGATATCCGCCCCGGGTGTCACCCATGCTAGCTATGCCACTGTGTCCTACATATGTTGACACACAGCATCTTCGTGCTTTGCCTTTTTCTAAGTGTGCCATGTCCTTGAAGATTGGGGATTATATCACCAACCTTTAATCGGTTTTAACAATGAAAGTTTTTCTAGTTTCATCTTAATAAATTTTTATAATAAATGTTTAATTCCAACCCATTTTTGAAACCTCACAGTAGTACAGTTGAAGTAAATTGCATATAGTCCTCAAACTTTTTATGTTAAATCAAACATATAAACTATTCAGTAACTATTCAGGGATTACTATTCAGGAATGATGATGATAATTGGGCACAATTCCAAATGTCATATGTAAGTTTATACTGTATATTGTAATCAGTTATTGTATTTGCTGTAATACATAAAGTGTAAATTTTGCAGTAGTTTAGCAATCTTCTAAACATAATAAAAGATTTTGAATTACCCTCTCACATTTTGTAAACAGCATTTTGTTGTTGTTTCTGGTGGAAATTATAGGACATAGAAACCACAACAATAGTTTAGGATCATACTGTATACATATAGGCCTATATATGTTAGGCTCAAAGATCAAAAATGGTTAATGAGCAGAAAAAAACAGCCAACTGTTGTGACTTTATAGAAACACCCACAAGAAATTTGCCTCCTGGCATTTCTTAAAATTCTATGATAAAAAATTTGTTTTGGAACTGTTAAAAAAATGCCTACAACACATTCCAGCGTTATTAACATACTAGAATGCATTGTTCCTGAAACAACATGAGGCATTTTTATCACACACACGTCTGCCATCTTAACCTCATTAAGGAAGAAGAGTGAGCCAATTCAAGACAACTTAGCTGTCTTGTTTAAAGATGAAATAACTGCAATTTATATAAATTTTATACTTTTAATATGGAATCTTTCAAAAGATAGACTATGCAACACAATAGAGATTATCATTATAGAATATGTTATACAATTACTTCAAATTAAAAAAAAAATCATATGATTAAATAAAATTTGCAAAGCACAGTTCATAAATTATTGTAAATATAAATATTACGTTACCTTTATACAGAAACGGGTGAACCTCCCAAATTCACGGTTCTACTAAAGCCAACTACTACATGTGAAGGGAAGACGATAACATTATCATGTGTTGTAAAAGGAAATCCGAAACCAGAAATCACTTGGTATCATAACAAAGAGAAACTTCAGCCTTCCAGAGATTTCCAAATAACTCATAAACCAGAATCAGGTCTTGTGACTTTAACAATACCAGAAGTATTTCCAGATGATGATGGTATCTTCCATTGTAAAGCTGTAAACTGTTTTGGAGAAGATGAAACATCAGCAAAACTCACTGTTACAGGTAAAAATTTATATCAATTACATAATTTCAGATAATACTGCAATATTTTATTATTAATTTGGGATAAATTTATGTTATAATTACAGAAGATATCGTGATAATTGAAAAGACAGATGTATGTGAACCACCTCGATTTGTAAAGCCACTTCTTCCTAAAACTGCACCCGAAGGTGAACCAGTAGAAATGTCAGTAGAAGCAACAGGTGTTCCTACACCTGCTTTATCATGGTTAGTATACTATAAAACATTATATAATCCATTAATTTAATAAAAAATAAAAAGTTTGATTTCAAACATAAGTATTTTGCCAGGAATATAATACATATCAGTAAATAATATTATAAGTACTGAAAATACACAATATTGATAAGTATTATTTATTTTCAGTATTTAAGTATATGCTTTTAAAGTTTGTTGTTACAATTATTTCAAAAGAATGTGATATAAAGGAAATACAAAATGAAAAATTTTGTATTTGGACTGGATTGGACTGATGGGATAAGGCAACAACACATGGGTGATCTGCCAAAGGAGATGCATTGCAATAAGAATTTCAATGGGAAACTACTATCCCCTCTTTAGGGTTAGACATGTAAAAAAACATAAAAAAAACCTCCATATGACCAATCAATTGTGAAGTACAAACTTGTAACCAACAACTATTGCTCAGTGGTTTTACCCACTCAAGCATTGATGGGCATAATTTTGTATTTGTATCCCATCTATTAATTTTTTTATAATTGAATAAAGAACTCTATAATTAAAACTTAATTTAAACATAAAAGCTGAAGAAAATTGTATTCTTTAGTACCAAATAATTTTTTTTAACTTATTAACTTGCTTAGTTTAAATATAATTAATGTTTTTAAATTATTAAAAGCCCTCTTTCTGCCTGAAATGGATGTGATAAAAGAACCTTTCATTACATCCATCAAAGGTTTATCCAAGCAAAGGTGATTAAATAACTTTTTTTCAGACATGTCCTATATTTTAACCTTTCTCTGTTGATCAGTAGGAATTTTCAAGTTATTGAAATAGTGAATATTCTACATTTTAAGAATTTCTGTTTTTGGAAGTGACCATGTAAATTAAAATTTATAATAAATACATTGAGTTACAGTGTAAATTGCACAAGCATTTGCTAACAACAATTTCAATTATTGAGAAAAATGTGTTTTACATTTTGGAGTAAAATTTCCTCTTTTTCACTCGATCATTTGTTCACCCTAGTCACAATGAGAATGGTTGAGTAGTTGTTGTATTGTTGTTGGTTTATTGACGTAAAGATTTATTTTACATGCCCTGTACCTGCCAGTGGCACAACCAGGGCGTAGGAAACAATATAATTGGCGCTACAGAATGCTACATTGAAGAGACAAGATGAAAATATAGAGTGGATAAAACAATAAAATAAAACAGTTTCACGAATCACCGCGTTACAGCTTGTATCGCGTGGAGAAAGAACAAGATGACATCCCTTGTACCTAAAGAGAAGGGTGGCATTGCCGCCCAGCAGGGGATAGGAAAACCCAAAAGCACAGCCCCTCAGGAGCTATTTGGTCCCCCAACTGCCCCATCTTGGAGCAGCTGATTGTTAGTAAGAATCGTCTTTTTTGCGAGCCTTTTGAAGGCGTGGAAGATCTCTTGACTTTTCCAAATGTCGGTAAGGTCGCAGGGCCAGTCTATGTTAATTTCATTCAGGAGAAGACTCATTTCAGTTTTCTCTTTGGCAGTTATAGTACAGTCGTATAGGTAATGGTTAGCTCCGTCTCTAACCCCACACGTGGGGCACTCGTCAGACATTCTATTGACAAACCTCGCCAAGTAGTGAGCAAATTTCCCGTGGTTACTCAAAAACTGAGTAGTATAGTGGTCAGGGGTAAACCACTTTATTTTGTTGTGTTGCCGGAGGTCAGGAATGAATTGCTTAATGATGTGGTGCCCAAGTTCGTTCCAGTGAGATTGCCATGTATCTATGGCCTCCTCCCGCAGAAGCCGTTTAAGAGTCCCTTGGCTGATTTTGCCGTAGTCGTAAGAGATGTTTGGGTCGAGGGCAGCTTCTTTTGCAAGGGCGTCCGCCCGCTCATTCCCCTCCATACCCTGATGTGATCTGACCCAGAATATTTGAATGTTATTATTGGATACGCAGATGTTGTTCCGTATCTCCACTGCAAGTGGATGGAGCTTGATGCTGTAGATCATGTTAAGGGCAGATAACGAGTCAGTGTAGATGTCGATCTTGAAATTCGAGTAGGTGTTGTTAATCCAGTTCGTGGCCTTGCTGATTGCCAGAAGCTCCGCTTGGAATACATTGCATTGCGGATGTAGTCTGAATTTTTGGTTGTGAATTTCCTCACTGTTGTCATAAACAACATAAGCGCAACCTACACCACCGTCAATACCTGAGCCATCGGTGTATATTTGGATACTGGCATTGTTAAGGTTATTCCAGCTACTTGAGAAGTTGTAAGTGGGGGTAATGGTATCACCGAATGGGTGAGGCCTTTCAATATCTGCAGATTCAATTGTGATGTCGCCTATCTGAATATTCGTTCCCCATTTGGCTTGTTGCATCTTCGTTTTCATAGAGATCTCAATGTCTATGGGTAATTTCCGTGCGATCGCTTGTAGGCTAACATTACTAGTGGTGCGATAGGCCTTAGTTAATAACAGAAGAGCTCGCCTCTGTGCGGAAACCAGTTTTCTTCTGATGTGAACCTTTGAGATGGCGCTACCCCATGTGCCACACCCATAGGTAGCGATTGGGATAAAGATACCGTCATATATAGTCGAGAGGGCCTCAGGAGAGAGGCCCCAGTCTCTCCTGGCCACCTGAGCAAACGCCTGAAAAATAAGGCCCGTGCGGCTAGAGATATGCTCAATATGTGGAGCCCAAGAAAGTTTGAAATCCAGAGTGATGCCTAAGTACCTGAGGTGTTTCTCTACCTTAATGGAGTTGCCATTCATCCTCAAGACGGGGGGCCTGAGGTAGAGATTGCCTCCCCTCGGTTTGTTGAAAATAATTGCCTTTGTTTTGGCCGGGTTGAAGTCTAGTTTATGGTTGGTACCCCAGGTGCTAACTAGTTGGAGGAGGTGGTTTCCTTTCAATTCGAGATCTGCTCTCGATCTGCCGCCCACCAACAGAAAGACATCGTCCGCATAAGCGGTACAGGATTCTTGCCCAAAATGTTCACCCAAGAAGGCGTTGAAGGTGATATTCCAGAGCAAGGGCCCGCACACGGACCCTTGCGGGCAGCCTCTAGTTATCTGTTTTTGCACCTCGTGTTGCCCGTACTGCAGGATGGCTATCCGGTCCCGAAAATAATCCTGAAGCAGGATCAGTAAGTTGCGTGGGCACCTGATATTACGCAGCTGAAATGTCACTAGGGGCCACCAGGCACTGTCAAATGCCTTGGAAATGTCAAGGCTGACCCCCAGGACGTATTTATTGACTTGCAGGAGGCTATTTATGTTGTTAACTGTGTGGTTTATGGCTTCCTCCGCTGACTTTTGGTGACGGAAGCCGAACTGATTGTCGTTTAGTTGGCGGTAGTGTTCCACATGCCATTCCAATCTAGTTTTAATTAGTTTCTCCAATATTTTCCCTAATATAGGGAGCAGGGAAATGGGTCTGACATCTTTGCTAGGACCCGGTTTGGGCACGGGAACTACTCTGGCCTTTTTCCAGGCTTTTGGGAATATGGCATGACTTAGGCAGTTATTATATAGATTGGTGAGGTGCATTGGAATTATTTCCCACAGATTGGTCGCAATCTCTGTGTTAATCCCATCCATGCCAGGGACCTTGCGTTTTCCTAGTGTATAAAATGCCATACGTATCTCCTCCTGAGTGAAAAGCGGTATGTTCTCGCTGTCCACTAGATTATCTTTCTCAGCGCGGATTTTACGCTGCCAGTCGTTGTCGGTCATGGGATTGTCTTCAGGGCAAAATTTGTTAAGCTGGTTAGTCAAAGTCTGAATTATGGTCAGTGGGTGGTCACTAGCGCTTGTATCTGTCAGAATTTGGGCCTTGCGTAATCTATTCATACACATCTTTGTAACGAAGCCCCACGGATCCTTCGAGGTGGTCGTACAAAACTCGCGCCACTTGCGCAACTTTTCTGTTTTAATAATGTTTTTGTAGTCTCTGAGGCTACTGAGGTAAGCTTCTTTATGGTGGGCACTATTTCTGTCATTCCTGTGTCTTTGAAAGATGCGCCGAAGCTTGTTGGTTTCCCTACGTAACTCATTCAGCCTGGGAGTCCACCAGGGAGTTCTTCTCCTTGAGGAAGTGCCTCTGGGGATAAGCGTTTCGCAGGCCTTGCGGATTGTGTCAATATTCGCGTCAATTTGGACTATCGCCTCATTACGGTTGGTAAGTGGATGATTATGAAGATTGTTTTCTAAGTACTCTTTAATTCGATTCCAGTTGGCTCTTTTGGGGACGTAGACGCTGCTCGGAGCGCTATGTTCGTCTTCCTTGCAGATAATTTCAAAGGTTATATGAGCATGGTCACTCAGAGTCTCATTAGGCGAGACATTCCAGTTGGAGATGCTAGTATACATGCCAGCACTGCAAATCGATAAGTCGATCCAGGAATACCCGCGTGCAGAGCAGTAAGTAGGGGGAGACATAGGATTGTTAAGCAAGAGAAGAGCATTGCGATGCATGAATTCCTCGAGGAGCCTACCCCGACCATCCAGATTAACTCCTCCCCAAGTGGGGGAGTGAGCATTAGTGTCTCCCAAGACAAGAATATGCATGCCCTGAAAGGCATCTATAATTTTTTGAAGTTCCTCAATAAAATTATCATTGTCTGCACCTTTGGGGAAGTATATGTTAAGAATAATTATTCTAGTTTCTTTTAACTGAACTTCAATGGTCACAATATATTCGCTGCTGTAAGTTGGATGATGCTGGATCGACATATTGGTATTGGGCACAAGGGTTATGGCCCACGGGTTCTTATCCGTGCCACTAAGGACAGGACAGAACGTGGGAAGGCAAGAGGGTGTGCCAGCACGACAGTATGGCTCTTGGATAAATACGAGATCATAGCTATTAAGCTGCTCAGAAATAAGAGATGTAGCAGAGATGCTTCTCTGTGTATTGTTCTGTAAAATACGAAGATTAGTATGGTTACTGGCCATAGTCGGTTCTATCGGTAATTATCGATTTGGCGCGCTGGTACACTGGACATTTAGAATCTCTTGCATTATGCTTGCAATTTTTTGGTTTTATCTAGTCTACAGTTACAGCAGGTGGGCTCCACTCCTCGATTCGGGCATGCCCGGTAAGGATGATCCCGAGCATTAACTGCATGTATACTTGTCTTGAGTGCAATCCTTGGCTGCATGGTTGAACTGGCAGCACTTAAAGCACTGCAGGACCGGGAAGAAATCCCCGACCCTGCAGCGCGACCAGTTTAGGTTGACTTTGCCCTGTTCCACTAGGATTCTTCTGACCCGGGGGGACACCTCCACCACCCAGTTCCTGTAGGTTGCATCCCTCCTTCCCATCTGAAATTTCGGGCGGAATTGTCCCTGGAACTCCTCTTCAGTAAAGTTATCGTGTACCACTTGGTTTTGGGAATGTGTAAGAATCGACAACTCCTCCTTGGTAATTTCCGTATGTACCGAAAAGACGACAACGTGGGGCCATCTTTTTTTGGGCCTAAAAGCCGCAACCTCAGGGACCTTTTCCCCAATACTCCTTTCCAGGGTTGCGGCATCGCCATTGCCCCCAAGCTCCACCACAATGCCCCCTCTTCCGAACCTTCTCTACTGTAATCTTCAGTTCTGACGGATTGATCTTTGACTGCATAAGCCTGTGTACAGTATCGCTGTTTTGATTGTCTTTATCCTTACTATAGATTAGCAGGACCTCATTCGGTGTGGCGGGTTCTTTAACCTTTCTATTGACGTTAACATGTCTTCCTGTACTAACCACTGCGCTGTACAAAGGTGCTTGGGGTGTCCATTGCGATACTTTGTTCTCTAAGTTGCTCAATTTCTCCGCAATCTCTTGTTGCGTACTGGTAAGTTTATCTGCCATCAGGAGAAAGTACGTTCTCATCGAATTCTCTGCCGTTCTGACGACTGTGAGGAATTGTTCTGTAATAAAGTCAATGTGCCGAGTAGTGCTTAGATAAGCCTTCGGGTTTTTAGTAGCATATGCTTTAATTTCTTTCAGGGCCTGTTTTGATTTTTTCAGAAAATCCTCAATAATTTGTGCGGACATGGTGTGGATAAACAGAATTACGCACCAGAGAAACTGTCCCCAAGGATGTGAGTACCTAACCCAAAGCTGAAGTAGTGGGTGTGTAAAGAGGAAACCTCTGTTCCAGAGGCTCTGCGCTGCCGAGCTATCACTCGACAGGGCAGAGGGGAAAAGGATAGGCTTAAAACAAACTTATTCTAGCCCAGACCTGGTCTAAAGTTACTGCACAGTAAGTCGTGTGTAGATAACAACAGTATACATACATTTAGCAGGTATTGGGGTTTATCAATGAGAATTAAATCTAAAGTTTGAAGCAGCAACGCCCAATGTCCGTTGTGACCGTTATACCGATGACCGTTATACATAGGTCTTTGACCGTTTCTATGGAAACTGTTGCACTGGTCAGTGGAGAAATTAGTTGAGTTTTAATCTCGTCGTTATTCAAAATCTATTTAAGGTAAGTTTACAAAATTTGCACTCAGAGTTTCTATAATATTCGTCTTCGTGATCATACAAAAACTTTCCCCGGAACGCTATTCAAAAGCCCGTTGCGGGCCGTTCGAGAAGATTTGGAAAAGGGCTGTAGTTGCCAAAATACTGGTCCGAGGACCACCAAATTTAAGCACAGTACTTACGGTTATAAGCCGAACAATAAACCGAAACTGATTCCGGTTAAGCGGTCAAAGTTTTCAGGCAAATCAGATTTGAAAAACTCTGTTTTCAGTCGCCGATTTCTCCAAAAATATGGGTCCTATGGTCCAAAGATTTGTATAAACGTGTTCCTCTCGTTCAGCTGATTCTGAAAATGTGGCACTTCACTATTTTAGATTAATGACATCGTCTATAACACGCGACAATCAGGAGCACAAAAAAAAAATCAACCACTACCATTAACTGT